>NC_056729.1:620302258-620434758 GCF_019279795.1 Protopterus annectens | reverse complement strand
GGCTGGGCCAGATTAGGCAACTTGGGTTTGATACCTGTTGGGAACTAGGCCAGAACCCCCTCAGTGAGCCACTACTACTCTACTCCTCAGCTGTAGCTTCAGCTGACATGCCTGTGGTTCAGTGGTATCAGCATGATCTGCAGATGAGAGACAGAAAGAGAAGGGTACCATTCTAAGGATGTACAAGCTATATAAACATAGGTGAGGATCTAAGACTCCCACACACCGACTGCCCTGATAGCCTTTGGCAGCCTGAAACATCTCCTCTCACATTGTCCATGCTGAAAGATAAAAGGGACATAACTGCCATCACACTCAAGTGTTGGTGAGATGCACCCAACAGTGCAAAGGCACAGCTACACATTCATGAGCAATGAAGCAGAAGCTAGTGATGACAACTACAGCCTGTGAGATTAGCTACACCACCACATGTACATGCAGTGATGTAGAAGTCTGATATAATGCCAACAACCTATGGGATTATGTACACCACCACATTTACTTGCAGTCATGGAGAAACTTGGAATAGTTCCCTTAGGCCAATCCATGTGCTATCCTCAAACATTTATGTGCAATAATGTATAAGCATTAAGTGATGGCCTCAACCCTGCACCTGCACTGGCAGGTGCCCTGTCCCACAAAAAGCTACAATTTCACAACAATAGCAACCCACAATAACACACAGAATGCACAGAAAGACACCAACATCTGTCAACATGGCATATCCTGGTATGTCTAAGAACAGTGAAATGTGATTAAGAACATGCCATCTGTGAAGTTCAGTCTTCACCTATACAACTGTGTTAACTTGTGTGTGTAACCTACTCCACCTGTACAAGTTCACTTGTGTTCATACTTGTGTTCTCAATTATCACTGGGATACCTCAAAGTAATACAATATCTATGCCTTTGTTTGCTTCTGATCCGATGCTTGAGCAGCCCTACACTATTGTGTAAAGCCAAGAAAGTCTAATGCTTCTCATTGGTAGACTTTTTTTCCCAAACATCACTGGTTTATAGCTATGGTATCCTTTTTACATAGGAAAATGTATGTTCTCTATTAGTGCAGAAAGCAGAGGTTCAACAACTTTAGCCAAGTTGAAAATAATGTCTTGATACAGGCACTCATGGCTCATATACATCTCTTGCTGGGAAGAGGGGTTATCCAGCAGACCCTAAGGAACTGTGTGCAAAAAAGCACTCAATGACATTAATGTGCCAGATATGAAGATTTACACAACACATCAACGTTGCATACATATCAATCTCATGATATGGTAGGCCTCAAAAAAGGCATTCAGCATGGCAGTGGAAAGGTCACCATATGGAGGGAGTTCCACTTCCCACTGCAAGCCTCAATAATGATAAGATATTCCTAGCATTCCGGTATAGATATGATAAGGATGCAGTTATAATACCTGGAAGAGCAGATAAGGGTTTTGGGTGTGTCCTGTGTGTACTCTAGTTTCTGTTCCCAAGACCCCCCATCTAACATTTGATAAAACTTGTTCCAGTATAAAAATGAAAAACATTTTTTTATTAGAGAAAATCTGTTTATGCTTAAACACAGCATTATTAACAGTGAATGATTTTAAGTCATGCATGTGTTCATATATACATTTGTAATAGCACATTCGGTATTGCCAATATAAAAATAGTGGCGAAATTCACAAAAAAGCAAAGTAAATGACTCTGGATGAGTGACAGTCACAGACTTGATGTAGTTTAAAAAAAATGGATGCTTTTCCATTTTAAAGTTTGGCCCAAAAAAAATAAACTTGCACTGTGAATAGGATCCACACTTTCGAATTCCTTAAGGCTCTTTGATGGAAACACTTATAACATCATTTGCCATAGCTGACTCCAACTTTTCCTTTAAATTAAAATGCCTCTTGTACATAAACTCGGGAGACATCCACAGTATATTATATAGCTTACTTTCATGCTCTATAACCTGCCAATTACTAGTCAGTACCTGCTTAACAGCATTGCAACAAGGGGCATATTATACAATCATAGGTTCTTCATAGTCAGAGGGCAAAGTATGCATAGTATCTGTTGTCTGAGGACCTATACCTAGTAATAGAAAAAACTTATCAACTTTTTTTTTTTTTTTTTGCAAACTTTATCCTTAATGCTATTCAGCATATTAAGTGGGTGGCCTCTTTCGGTGAACATATTTATCAGTTTGTGGATCTCAAGCAAAAACTGGTCCTTCTCTGACACAATCAAACTGTTGTATGAAGTACAAACCAAATTGATCCCTCAGAACTGCTGGCTTAGAGACACAGAAGCCCACAAAAGGAAATTGCTTGACCAGGAAGTTTTTATTACTCTTAAAGCCAACTTCATGCTACTCAAGTCAGAAGTGACAAACTTCATGACACCCATGCAGATGGGAACTGAAAGTTCAACTGCTGAATCCTACACTAAGGCACTGTACGAGCACATCCACTCATGCATGAACCGTGCCATCCCAAATAGAACCAAAATGCCCTCATCCAAAAAAAGGAAGCCAATCTGGTGGTCCCCTGCCATAAACAAACTTTACAACAAAAGGAAGAAACTTTTGCAGAAAAGAGGAAAATCCCAGGATGCAAAAAATCTCCCTTACTAGCCTCAGTAAGAAACTGAGATGCCTCATAAAATCCTCCAAAGCTAGTTACGAAAATAAAATTGCCAAAGATTCCAAAGGCAACCACAAAGCATTCTATAACTATGTCAAAAATCTAAATGGCAATGCTCAGATCTGCTCTGAGCTAAAACAGAATGGCATTAAATATACTGATCCGAAGGATATTGCCAATATCCTGGCAGATCGATTCAGTGCCAACTTCACCCTCCTCTCACCCCCTAAATGGCCCATCTCAATACCGGAAGATTGCCAAATTCCAGTAATAACGGCCACACAGGTACAAAACGCACTCTCTAAAGCCAAGAATACAGCATCCATGGGACCAGATGACATCCCGGCTGTGTACTACATGAACTACAATATGAACTGGCACCTCACCTAAGCGTCATGTTTAATCATAGCCTCACCTCAGGTTTCGTGCCCACTGAGTGGCGCAGAGCTACAGTTATCCCAATCCACAAGGGGGGATCCACCTTGGATCCCGGAAACTACCATCCCATCAGTCTGACAAGCCTTATCTGCAAGGCCATGGAGCGTATTATCATGGAACTTATAAACAAAGACATTGGCAACCTTCAAACACTGGACCCCACCCAGTCTGGGTTTGTGAAGGGCCGATCTTGTCTCCTGAACCTGATTGACTTCTTTGAATCAGTCTCCAGAGCCATGGACAAGGGTAAGGTGGTCCACACAGCCTATCTAGACCTTGCCAAGGCCTTTGACACCACTCCCCACTCTGGAATCATAGATAAACTTACTAAGTTGGGCATTAATCCCTATGTCACCCAATGGGTTGCTAAATGGCTTACTGATAGAACCCACACTGTAAAAGTAGCCGACTCCAAATCCAGCTCCAGACAAGTGACAAGTGGAGTACCTCAGGGTTCAGTCCTAGGGCCGCTCTTGTTTGGCATCTACTTCTCTGAAGTACAGGTCAACACTAAGGGACTCTGGCTAACAAAGTTTGCAGATGACTGCAAACTGGGAGCCATTATTGAATCCTCAAATGATGTGGATACTCTACTAAAGGGCCTTACAGAAACAGATGCTTGGTGCCAGAGCCATGGGCTCAAGCTCAATGCCAAGAAATGTATTGTTATCCCCTTTGGGAAAAAACATGTATCCATGAATTACCATATAGGTGGCAGTACACTAAACACAGAAAGTGTGATAAGAGACTTAGGGACACAGGTGGACAGTGGTCTCACCTTCGATAACCACATCACCACAACAGTCAGAAAATCCTTCTATGTGGCACACCTCATCACGAAGGGCTTTTCATCCAGAAAAAAGGAGGACATTGTCCCACTGTACTCATCCCTCATTAGACCCATTATAGAATACAATGCCCCATTTGGTATGTACCTCTCAAGACATCTGCAACAACTGGAAAGGCCTCAGAAATACCTCACTAAAAGAATTACAGGCCTAAAGCAGATGCCCTTCACTGACCGCCTTAAAAAACTCCAGCTATACTCTGTCGCATATCATCTACTCAGAGGCAATCTCTGCTTAACATACAAGGCCATGTCAAACCCAGAGCTGTTGGACATGCTACACTTAAAGAAATCCCAATCCCTCAGAGCTACACGCTCCAGGGATCTAAACCTTGTCATCACAATAAACAAAACATGCTGTAGGGATAGGTTCCTGACCCAGAGACTCCCCAGACTCTGGAATAGATTGCCCATACATGTCAAGCAGAGTGCCTCTTTGAACCTCTTCAAGAGGAACCTTGACGATTGGATGGGAGAAAGGAAATTCACCCCAGGGATCACGTCAGTCGCCCTGCTAGACAGCGGTCCAGGAAAGTAAATAATGTGGGAAGAAATAGCCAGGGAATTGTTATGGCTAGGCTTGTATAGGCCCTAGGGCTGATAGCCTAGTACCAACCTATGAACCTATGAACCTAAAAAGCAATGAAGTAAAACAATACATAAAAAATGTGGAAAAATAATATAAAAGATGTAAAAAAATATCAAAAATATAAAAAATGTAAAAAATGTAAAAAAAAATGTAAAAAAATGTGGAAAAATGCAGCAAGACCTAACAATTAGCAACCACAAAAATCTAATTAAATGCTAAAAAATTCATAAGCTAAAATATTTTAATATAAGGGGTGGACCTTTTTCTACATTGTTAGAATTTCAGGAGCTTTTATGGCAATTAAGATTAAATACCTATCATCCTCAGGACTGAACAATATGTGTTCTTTGGTCTGTGTATTGAAACTTAGAAGTATACAAAGATAGAGTTCCAGGTTCTTGGTTAGTTCATTGAATGAGTGTCATTATTAATATTTATTTACATATTTTTTACATGATTTGTTTAGTATACAAATAATGCATATAATTATTTGGAATAGCATTAAATTATAATCCATTTAAAAGTATAATTACTATTGGGGTCGGTTTATATTTCAGCTGATGTATATTTTAGCTTATGCATTTTTTAGCATTTAATTAGGTTTTGTGGTTGCTGATTGTTAGGTTTTGCTGCATTTTTCCACATTCTTTATATTTTTCCACATTTTTTATGTATTGTTTTACACAAGTTTTTTTTTTACTTTCATACTTTTATAGTTCAATATTTTAACATTTTAACATTCTAGATCCTGTAGTAGAATATTATTAAGAAGTCTTATTAGTGTAAATTTTGATAGAATATTTATGAATTCTATAGTACTTCTTACTCATGAAGTGATTCATTATATTCATTATATAATTATATTGTTATTATGACTTTTAGGATCTTTATTTTTGTAATATTTAATGTTTTAGCTTTAATGGACTTGAGCATGTGATCATTTAATGAATATATTTAAAGCAAGATGTGATGTAATGGGGTTGTCTGAGGAAGACTTGTTCACTGGAATAAGTCGAAAGCCCTTACTTCATTGCTTTTTAAGTGTAATAAAAACTTCCTGGTTGAGAAATTTCCTTTTGTCTGCTCCTCTGAAACAATTCTTGAAACATGCACCATATGACCTTTCACAAGGCTTTTTTCTGTGTGAAATTGTGGTTACTAGAATAGTGTAGGAAAGTGTTCTATTAAATGGGTTGCCTATAAAGTAAAAACTGAATCTTTGCTTGTCCACACATTTCACTAGAGTAATAGCTAAATAGTTTTTTTTTCATTGGAGTAAGAATATGTAAATTTTAAAAACTGTTGATGCATTAAACATCTATAAATCTCTCCAGCTCTGTTACACTACCTTTCCATACAATATATATATCATCCAAAATGCAGAAATAAGCAGCAATAAGACCCATAAAATTAGATTTGAAAAACAAATTCTGCTCCCAGTACCAAAGGATTATATTTGCATATGTGGGGGCATAAGCCGCTTCCATCACTATCCCAGATATGTGTCTAAACTATTCACCTTCATAGTAGAGGGCATTATTACAAATAATTAATTCCATTAGCTCTATTAGCATGTTAACATGCATTGATAGGATATCTGCAAAGCTGGTACAAGCCTCTCTAAACCAATCAAGACCAAGGAGGTGGGCTATACAGGAAAAAAGGTCGACAACATCAACAGTGACTAATATCCACTCATTATTTTAGAAATCCTGATTCATATGCCTTAAAAAGTCCTGTGAAGCGCACAAAATAAATACAATCTTTAAGGACAAAATATAGTCCTTAAAGAAGTTTTCTATAATGTAATCAATATAGATGGTGAAAGGATGGGGTGTTAGATCCAGCAACTGAAATTTTGGGACATAAAGTAAAGTTGTTTAGTATTTTATGAACCTTAAAGATGCCAAAAACACTATAATCACTGGATGGTCAATTTTCAAAAACTTATAAAGGCTGTAGTCAATGGTTCTTGGTCAAAATGGTCCTTTAAAAAATCAATTTTATAATAAGCCATATTAATCTTGTTTCTTGAAGATCTAACCCATACTGAAATTCACTGTTTAAAAGCTTATGCATTCTAGACTAATACAATAGTCAGTTTGGCCCATAATAACCACCCCACCCCCTTTATCAGGTTTCATTATTCTTAACTCACAGTTGCTAATTAATTAATTCATGAGCATAACTTCCTCATTCTCTAAGTTACTAATATGCTTAAACCATGACTGCTGAGCAAAGTACCTTTCATAAATATCTTTCACAATGTTTTTATATAGCAGCAGATTAGAATGTAAAGGAGGATTAAAAGTACTGGCATGCAGGAGGTATGACACTCACCACCCCAAGTTGCTGGACGCCACAGTTCAGAGACTTCAGAGGCAGAACACCTCAACAGCAGACTTCATTTGGGTACTGTTCCACCAGTAATACCACACCAGTGTTACAGCAACCACTAGTCCCATGACATGTAGCCATTGCAGTAGCCTCACAGCATGGTCATATACTGTCTCACCCATCATGCCCGGTAAGGAAATTGTCTATGATATAGATGTCCCTTCTTCACAAGGCCCACCTATCTACCTCCACTGACACATGCTCAAGGATTTTGGACCTAGGGACTTGTGCAAATGGTGACAGATGTGACCCACACATCCCTTCCTTATGTGTGGTATACATAGAGGTGCCTGTTGCACATTGTGACTCATCCATGCACTGTCCAGCATACATTTTAAATAACACTGCATGCATAATTTTGGTCTATTTGACACCATAATGGCTCTGTGTTCTTATTAACACCTATAGATATGGACTTGAGTTTGCCATTTCTTCTGCACTGGCATATACTTTACGCAATGTGCTCAGTGCTGTCTGGGGAGTGTACTACTGGTTGCTCTCTGTTGACATCACTGTCATTGCTGCTAGAGGACATTGTCGTGGTGACTGTAAAAGGACCTGATATGGATCCACAGATTCCCAGGATTATCTGCTTCCTTGTAATCATGTTGAATATCATTCAGCATGCAACAGATTGCTTTCAAGCTGTGGCAGTGGAATACCACAGTGCTTCTCAGGTGTGTCTAGAAAGTGGAACTGAGTTTTCAGTAGTGGAATAAACCTGAAATATTTCTAGATGATGCACAATCAGTACTGTGCTGCATTCTGTCATACTGTGTGGGTTCCTTATGGAGGTCATCAACCAGAGCTACAAAATGACACATTACTATTGACTGGATCCCCTCCATCCACCAATGACTTGCACATCTGAGTCATCTGAAGTACAGTAGGAACATATTACAGTGTGAGGCATAGCTGCGGTTATAGATATGTGGGACTGTCAATGTGCCTGTACTTACCTTCTAGGTGGCCCTGTAGGATTACACTGTGCAGAAAGCTATAACACAGATGATTCCTACACCATATGCAGCAGTTGTGGGCTATGCCAGACAGCAGTTCAGGCAAAAGAGTTATCAGCCACTGTGCATTTTGCATTTGATAGATTGGTAACACTTCCTATTGATACACTGCTGTCTGGGGAAACAAGGTGAGGCCTTTATTGCTGCATGTGTGCAGGATATAGCTGCACTTCTTGTAGGAAGTGGAAGATGATCACATTGTCTGCAGTGGTAAGGAAACTGATCCACTCATCCACATGTAGTAAAGAATTATTGAGAAATGTCTTAAATATTTTGCAGGCCAATACCAAATACTGAAGATATTTAAGTATTCTGCAGGATGGTGCCTTTTTTATACCCAAGGTGCCCCCCTTTTCCTTCTGTAAGGTTTTTGTAAGTAGAATAGTAACAGATATGCATACCTTGGTATTCACTGATATGGGTAGTCCACTTATTCCTCCATAGCCAGTCTGTGGGCCACACATCTTTTCCAATGCCTGTGTAAAATCTCTTTCAGCATAGAGCTAGTCCATCAGCTGCTGGTCAGTTGGGGTGGTTTGTTATCCTCTACCTATAATGTTTCCAGTCATACCACCTATGGCTGTATCATGCTTCATAAGATTAGCAGCACATACAAACATCAAATTCTGCTGTGCTCCAGCTGCTGCTGCTTCAGTCATGTTTGCTAACTGCAATCTTGCAATGTTGATGTGTTTTTGTCTTTAGACTTAGATGCAGCTACTTTCATGTTTACACTCTTAATAAATGTGAATCATGACCTGCTTTCACAAACCCTCATCTGCATTTCTTCTCTTACTCTACAAGATGCTCATCTTCATTTGCATGTCATTACACAATCATTTTTATAACCCTGTTTTCATTCCATTTTGTTTATTAGCCTTTAGTGCTAGCTGGTTTTTACTACTCATTTGCATATACCTAGGTTCAGTTCAACAGTATGTATAGTATGCAGCTTGACTACAAGTGCCAGCTTGACCTGTGGAACACCTGAGATTCATCATTCTACAAGGAAAGGTATCTCCCTTGGCATGATTTTGACTTATGGGTTTTCAGCCCAAGGATTCAAGAAAGCCTTCTCAGAACAAACTTTAATTGTGGTAAAGTCTTTTTGATTGCTAGACTAGTCTCCAACTGTAGCTTTTCCCTTGCAGGGGTCTTAGTATAGAAATTGTTTTCACGTATGTGTGTGTGTGTGTGTGTGTGTGTGTGTGTGTGTGTGTGTGTGTGTGTGTGTGTGTGCATGTGTGTGCGTGTGTGTGTGTGTGTGTGTGTGTGTGTGTGTGTGTGTGTGTGTGTGTGTGAGTGTAAGCACACTCACGCATAGGACGGTGCCTTTTCTAATATGATGCATAAACTGCTAGGGAGAATATTATGCTGTCAGGTCTGAGAGTTCTAGGATAGCAGTGTTTGATTCTGTGACATATTAACAAGCCACTACTGAGGTGTTTTTCAGTGTGGTTTTACCTTATCTCTAAATCAGAATTTCTTTCCTTCTCACTAATTGACTAGCTCTCTGAATCCCAGGGAGTATGATAATTATGTAAATGTATAAATCCATACAATTTGCTCTGGACATGAACTTTCTAAGTCTGACATGATGTCGGATACTTTAAACATCCCCAAAGCTAACTGAGGAAATGAATGATCCTTCACCACCTCCACAAAAAGACAGACAAGGTATTAGCCACGTGTTCTTTTTCATTCACTGTTACAGCCTTTTATTATAGTAGATCTCTGCCATAATGCATGTCTTCTGCGTTTTTGTGAAAGTTCTTCAACATAATATTTACTGTGGTTAAAATATAAGTAACTCAAATGCACAATGTAAGTACAATGTCAATTTAAATATTATTTTTCTTACCTGTGGCATTTGGTAAATGCCCAGAATTCTAGCCATAGCAACAGATGGTGCTGACATGGTCTCTCCAATGACTCCTACCATGACTGGATGTGATTTGCAGATGTAACCAGGGGCTGGTATTTGTGTCCCAGATAAAAGGGCTAGAGAACCCCAAGTTGCTCTACTTTCTGAGTAACAAGAATCATAGATCCTAAATCCCACTGTGATGTTGGGTAAGAGTTTCTTATTTTGGTTTATCTCGTGTATAGCAAAAATTATGGCAAGCATGTCTCGGTAGTATATGATATTAAATCTACAGTAAAATACATTTAAACATATAAAGTAAACACCCTCTTTTAGTCTGGCTACACAGTACTAATTACAATGCAATACAATCCCATGTTTTACATTTTTTTACATTTTTAACCGTAAAATTATTAGATAATTAAATGTTTCCTTTGGCCAAACAGTATACTGCTTTTATTATGCTACTGCTGATAAACTGTGGATGTGAACATGATAGAGGGTATTGTACAAAACCAGATTATACTGTATACATTTTATATATGCCAGTGGCATTCCTTTTATAACTCAGCACCTCACTATTTTAAGAAGATGGTTGGCTTTTATTTTTTAACTGGTGTTAAACATCCTATTGGTAGTTGGGATTGGAAACAGCAAAATTATTTACGTCAGAATCATTTGCAGAGAGGGACATCTTTTTGCATCCATCATGGACACTAACAACTGTAAAAGTGACTGACACAGCCTAACCAGGTGAAGTGTAAGGATTCCATATGTAGAGCCTTTTGGCATACAATACATTTAAAGCAGAAAAAATGCATCCTCTACTCAGGGTATTATGAGCACTAAGTCTCACATTAGTGATCAAGATATCTTATCTGAGGGCAAGGAGTTATCATTGGGAAAGAGCTAAGATACATCTCAGAAGCAGAATATTCCCAGACAAGGTGTACCTGCTGTTTTCTTCATTTGGACAGCTTGACTGGCAACAGGGCTGTAAGTTAAAGAGGTACTCAGAAACCCTTAATGGCATTGTTCAAGGCAAGAGCTCAACAATTGAAACATGGAGATCCTTTCCTTCTAGCAGGACTGACAGCTACTTTTTGACAACTGCCTCTACATGGAGAAAAGTACTAAGTGCCAAATTTACTAGTTCATCTCCTAGAAATTCAAATGGCATCCCCAAAAACAGAGTTTTCCAAAAGTACTCCTTCCAGGTGATATACTTAAGCTTTTTTATTCCTTAGGATGTCAGAGCCTATCATATCCTCTTGCAGATGCTATATCTGCAAACTGTTGTATCTCATAGAAAAAATACATTTAGCAGTGATATGCACATAACTTTGCTGACACACTTTGATTCTAACAATGACACTGAGTCAGATAGATACAAAACAACCCCTTATGGAAATATGACTAAGTGATATTCTTACATGCAAGTAAAAGTTCTGATGTATTTCATACTAGAAGAGTCTTCATGCTTTAGAAAACCTAGGTTTGTATAACATATACCATAAAAGTAACTGTATGGCTAAAAAGTCAGTTTAATTCTACTGAAAGTATGAAAGTATCATATATTTACTGCTGTAAAACCTGGTAACGAATAAGGTTTACTTAGATTACTTTACAGTCTGTATAAAGTATCAGATTATCGGATCTTATGCAGTACTTTATAAGAGCAGGCAGAAAAGCTAATATGTACAAATGCATGCAGTATATATATATATATATATATATATATATATATATATATATATATATATACACACACACACACATTTTTTTATGTATTTTGTAATATTGCTTTGTGTGTCTAAAGCTCATCATACCATATTTACAGGTCTATATTAGAACATCGAAGTTTCAAAACTTCAAATGTTCTAATATCGAACCCTATTCAGCGAAAGCTGAAAACATCAAACATATAGAACAGCGACTTTTTTCCTAGGGAAAAAATTTGCTGTTCCAAAACACATACACACAACACAAGCACACCAAACAAGCAGCAATCCACACACATACACCTAAAATCTTACACCTAACACTACACTAAACTATACACACACCACTAACTATCCACTTACCTTAACCCATACCCTAACCCTAGGGTCCGTCACTATCACACACTCACCTCACCTGCGCCCTAACCCTAACTCACCTACCCCGCCCTAACCCTCACGTCCACACAATTGCATACTTACCTGACTTGCGCCCTAAACCGAACTCACCTAACCCGCCCTAACCCTCATGTCTATACAATCGCACACATACCTATCCCGCGCCCTAACCCTAACTCACTAAACCCACCCTAACCCTCACATCCACACAATCACACACATGCCTAACCTGCACCCTAACCCTAACAAACCTAACCCGCACTCAATCACACACTTACCTGAACCCGACCCCTAACTTTCCACCACAGCGCTGAAAATACCAAAGCAACAAAAATGGACAACCAAATTCTTTCCCTAGGAAAAAAATTGGTTTTCTGTTGCTTTGAAGTTTTCAGCTTTCGCTGAATAGGGTTCGATATTAGAACATTCAAAGTTTTGAAACTTCGATGTTCTAATATAGACCCCATATTTACATACAAGCTGCTATGAAGACAGCCTGATTTTCCTTTGCATATACACTACTGACTTAATTTAATGCCTGTTGTTCCATTCTGCTTCAGATTACATCCAACAATTAAGGAAGAAGAGTAATTTTTTTAGCCTGATTGAGCAATAGTATGGTTAAATATCTTGACAGAAATTTAAATCCCTGTCAAAAAAGCATCAGCTATTCTGGATCCTGTCCATGTCCGACTGCCCAACTTGTCTTTCTGAACCACAGATTTTTATCTTAAAGGAAACCTAAGATTAGCAGCTTCCTTTTAGAAACTGGGTTACAAAGAAGATAGATTAGCTACTTCTGAGCCATTATTTTAAGTGAATCACTTGAACTTTGTTCATATGCTACCAAGCTACTTCCTCTGTCATATAACAAGCACACAATCACCTACAATATTGGGTCTTGTAGATGGTGATATGTGCTATAGCCCGCCCTCACTCAGAATTAGCATGCAGAAGGTCACCCCTTCTAACTCTGCATTTCTCAAGATCACCATCAGCTCTCTGCTTGTAGAAACTTCAAGGAGTGACACTTCAGCAAAACTTTCCCCATGAGATGGACAGGCCTGCATTCAGCTGTTCTTCTCTAACCCCTTCCAGGCTGAATTTAGCAGCTCCCAGACCTGCTAAATGAATCTGTGCCAGCTGGTTTATAGTTAAAGCTTTATTCAATTTCACCAAAGAATTGTCCCATTGAATTCAACTATCTTTTTTTTTTTTTTTTTTTATATATTTTCCACTCTGCTACTGATCTTCATGCCCTCCCCATATAGCCAGACACAGTCATCTGTTCATTGTACCAGAGCATTTTCCCAGGTGTCAGGGTTAGAGCTGTCCAACAGTGGTATTGTTCAAGTGCACATGAGAGTTCTTTGTGCTCTTTCCAACATCACAGCAATAAGACCATAAGTTATGGCCTAACTCCATATCTTGTTGAACCTGCATTCCACATCCCTGCTGCGGATCACAATGTTTTTCCCATTTCTGCACACACCTACTCACCCACCATGAAGGCTACTGTCCATCAGTTGCTTAGTGAGCCAAATTCCCACTCCAATGCCATGTATTTGAATTCCATTCCATTTCTGCAGCCAAGAATACCTATGCAGTATGGTACTGGCTACACTGGTGCCCTTTTGCCAGCATGGACACTTCTGTCCTTCTCTGCAAGTGCTGTCCAGTACTTGAGGCACTCATCTAATTCTTGTCACATGGGCCATAGCTATGGCTTTATATTTATTTTATTTTATTTTACATTTGTTGACCGGGCTAGTCTAACTGCATGTATGTCCATTTTCAGTAGAGGCCCAGGGAGAAAAGCTCCAATAAAGAGATAATAGCAACATTCATACAATGGATAGTAAGACCAGGGATGCAAATTGTTACATATAGTATTGTACTATACAATAAATAGTAAGACCAGGGTTGGAAGTAGTTACATATAGCATTGTACTGAGATAACTAACATATTTAAAGAAAGAAACAAGTAAATGTTTGTAGGGATATGTTTATACAGTTGATAGCTTGCTAAGTGAGTTTATACTCTGTAGAGGTTCCCTGTAAAGACTAAATCAAGACAGACTTCAGTAGCTTACAGATCATATTTTCTGAGGTTCATGAAGGAAGGTAGACTGAAAACAGCAGTGAACATAGCAGGATAGGATATTAGTCTGGGTTAGTGCATAAGCATAGCCAGTGAGAATTAAGGTAAACTTTAAGTTGCTTTTTGAAAAGTAGTGTTGAGGGAAAAGATGAGAGTTCAGTAGGAAGTTAAGTTCCAAATCCCCCCCACCCCTCTTCACCTCTCTTGGCTATGAGCTTCAAATATTTTGGTTAAATAATTCAGTATCAGTAAAAAATGTTCAGAAAAAGTTACAAATTTCAAGAGGTGAATATTACTTTGGAGGGAGAAAGCTTTAGGCTAAGTACTGAGATATACATAAAACATATAAAAACATAGTTAAACTCATGCAAAACAGCATGACATATAGGAAGGCACAGAGCTAAGTAACCCCAAACAGTTTATTTTCTGTCTTGAAAAAATTGCATTTGGCATTTTCAGATTTGCTCAGATTATGGACAACGGTTGGCATAATTTATGATGAAATTTAGCAACAAACAAGCTTACTTGTTATCCTCTGTATCTTGATATCTTAATTATAAAAGTTATAGAAACAGTACTTGACAAAACAGGCAAGGTGGATTGTGCTTTGTAGAGGAGTAAAACATTAAAGAGGAAATTGAGTATACCTATGCAAACATATATAAATGGTGAAAGACAAAAAACTTTAATCAGTCATGTATATGAAAATGAGCATTTAGCTTTCTGTACTTTATTTGATTTATTTATTATTTGGTAAGTGGGCTCAACTGAAGACCCATTTTTAGCTACAACCTGAGTGCACAGAGTACAAACAAAAACACATAGCGTGATATAACTTGATGTAACAATTGATATGCAAGTACATTTAAAAAAGCATAATCCTGGCAAGAAAAGTAGAATTGCAAAACAATGTCCTATGGCAGAACATAGAATTACTATACATATACAGGTATAATATAAATTAAAAGCACTAATAGGCATACAGTTGTTTACTTACAAAATATGAAAGAAATACAACTTAATACAGGAAGCTTCAGCCAAATAAATAGGAGCTGAAGGCTTAAAGGAATTGCTGAAGGCTTAAGGTTAAGAGACATTACTGTCCTTTTTCCCTAAAATAAAGTCAGATGAATTCATTATGAAATTATTCTAAAAGAAAATTGCCAGTTGCCAGTCCCTTTCTCTATTGTTGTCTCAGTGTTATATGTAACTTAAAATAATCTTGTAACACTTTAGTCCTATTTTCCCCATGCAGCATCTTCCCCATTGCCTAGTTTCTTCACTTATGTGGCATGTCTATGGCCTAAGGATGGTTGGATTAGTGGCACAGACAGATCATGGAACCCTGACTATAACCTAGATGATCCACATTCAGTTAGTGACCTGAACACTGGATTAGACAGCTGTAGACAGAGAATAACTCAAGTTTGTGTGTGTGTTTTACCTCAGAGATCTCTGTTCTTTGGGTATGTTTTTGTTGATGATCTCCACATATGTGGGTGTATGTTGTGTAGGTGTGGGTGATGTTTGAGGTGTGGTGTTTGTGTTGACAACCTTCTCAGTGCCAGATATACTGGCCTGTGAGGGAGACAACATAGACTCAAGGTTCTTAATGTAACTGAATTTCTCACAAATTGTGTTCCTACGTGGTAGTAGTAGAGGGTTGTCCATGTACATGAGGCAGTTGCTACACTGTCTCAGGATGCCCATATCAACCAGATTGGCAATAGAAACCATAGGAAATGGACCATCCATATTTGTCAGAACCTGAGGGAGAGAGAACAAAGAGAGCTAAGGGGGTAAAGGGTGAAAGGCCTAAGATGAGTACTACTAGGTGATCACACAAGTGCTAATAAGAGAAAATATGTAGCTGGAATACCTAGCAATGGGTTAAAAACAGTGCAGATGCAGGGAGTGATGTGCAAGCAAGCCCAAATCGGTTCAAACATGAGGTTTAAATGTCACAAAAAATAGAAGGTTCTAGTAACACAGAAATCCGGCCAATCTTGCTAGCCCCTGCTCTTTTTACCAATCGGCTTGTGCTAGACAAGGTTCAGGCAGCTCTGCTACTCTCACTAGCAGGGAAGATAGGCACCAACCGACACAAGATGGCTGCCAGAAACACAGAAGGCAAAAACAAACAGCTCTGGATGCAACAAACCTGTATCCAGACTATGCTAATCAATCTAAGGGTAAGAACACTGTAAAACTCACAGAAAAGCAGATTAACCACATACAAACAAACACAGAACTCACAGCATGAAACATACAGTTAAACAGTATTGAAATGCATTAAAATACAGTTAAACAGTAATGAATTACAGTAAATAGCAATAAAACACAGTTAAACCGTAATAAAATGCAGTTAATCAGTAAATTGCTTTAAAAAGTACAAATGTGATAAATTAGCTACAAGGCACAGATAAAAATGATAGGCAAGTGCAAATGCAATAAAATAAGTGAAAAATAAATGAAAAAGCACTTAGATTGGTCTTGGAGCCTCAGGAATTTTTTAAAACATTCCAGAGATGATGCACCTCATCAGAGCCTGGTTCAAATAAGCCCAAACAAGCTCAAATGAGAGGTTTAAATACCATAAAAATAGTAGATTCAACTAACACAGAAATCTAGACAATCCTGCTAGTCCCTGTTCTCTTTATAAATCAACTTGTGCCAGACAAAGTCCAAGAAGCCCTGCTACTCTCCCTACCAGAGATGATAGGCCCACACCAACATGGGATGGCTGCCAGAAACACAGAAGGCAAACACAAGATGGCTGCCAGAAACACAGAAATCAAAAAACAAACAGCTCTTCATACAGCAAACCTATATCCAGACTATGCTACTCAATTTAAGGATATGAACACAGTAAAACTCTAAGAAAAGCACATATTAACCACTTACAGACAAAACAGAACTCACAGTGTGAACAAATACAGTTAAACAGTAATGAAATGCAGTAAAATGCAGCTAAATAGTAATGAATTGCACTAAATAGCTATGAAATACTGTTAAACAATAATGAAATGCAGTTAGTCAGTAAATTGCTTTAAAATAGTGCAAATGTGACAAATTAGCTCTTAGGCACAAATAAAAACAATAGGCAAGGGTGAATGCAATAAAATAAGTGGAAAATAAATGGAAAAGCACTTAGACTGGTCTTGGATCCTTAGGAATTTTGTAAAATGTCAAAGAGATGATGCACCTCAGCAGAACCTGGTTCAAACAACACGTGTTCTTTATAAATTAATTCAGAGCTTTTGTTAGATCTATAAAATATGTGTGTGTCTTTTAGCAAGTTAAATATATACATGCATTGATTTCCATTTTCTATTATAGTTTAGTATAACATTACCTGTCACCTCTAAATTTACAAATGTCTTTATGTCTTAAGGTCACACTATCTTCTACTTATTTATTTAGAGATTTACCTATAATAATGTTGAATGAGCAAATAATTTAGGAATATTTAATGGATAATTCATACTACAATTATATATAGGTATATAGTACACTATCTGTGATAATAGAAGAAGATTATTAAACTTTTATGTACTAATGGAGGAAACTTAATGGAAAACTATATAACTAAATTAATAATGTCTTATTATTTCTGACATATATATTACTTTCTTAATTATTTGTAATTCACTGTAGCTTTTGGCTATTTTTTGTTAAATTTTTAGTTATTGGTAGGTAGACAGATAGTATAGTAGTTTGTCTATTTGCTAGGCAAACTAGTAACTTTGGTAGCCATGGTAAGTTGAGTTGTATTAGCAATATATAGAGTTGTAGTTGTAGACTTATCTTTGTTTTTGTTATTTGCAAGTTTTACTAGTTTAGTTTGTAGAAAGGAAGAACTTAAAAAAATGTGAACTGTTAAGATAGTGTTGGAGGAGTGCATTCGAGTGTTATATATAATTAATTAATATGGTGGATAAATGCGTCACATTATCTTTTAAAAAAAATCTTTTTAAATCCATGGTATAGATAGTTTTATAGTATAGTATAGTATCTATTAATGTAAATGGATTAAATAATGGCAATAAAAGTAAATCATTAATGAGATATTTAAATTAAATAGAGGAGACTAAATTGATAGATAATGATGTACAATATTTAAATAACTTAGGTAAGAAAATGTTATCATCTGCTTCTTTTAACAAAAAGAGGAGAGGAACTGCTATACTTTGGAGAAAATCTATTGTAATGTTGAAGGGCATGGAATCCATTAAAGATCCCAAAGGAATGTATACATTTGGAATAATTAAGTATAATGGTAAACCCTATATACTAGCTAACCTTTACTGGATTCCTGGAATAGATGCAAGAGTGGCTAAAAATCACTTAAAGTTACTACAAAGTCATTGGAAGGATAGCTTAATTTTAGCAGGGGATTTTAACTACATATGTAATATAAAATATATAAGTTAATAGAAGAAAGCTAAAATACTGGAATTATTTAAATCACTAAACAGATGTATTAGTAATAATTATTTAGTTGATTTACTAGCAAAAGCAGAAGATAAGTAATTGTTTTTCACTCATTATTCTTACGTGCATGGGATACAAACTAGAATTGATAGGATTTATGCTTGTATAGATTTACTCAATAAAGTGAAATATTTTAAAAGTATTCCTTGTCCTTTATCTGATCATAATGTCCTAAGAATTAATATATTAATGGATATAAGGAAATTTATATATATATATATATATATATATAGATATGTGTGTGTGTGTGTGTGTGTGTGTGTGTGTGTGTGTGTGTGTGTGTGTGTGTGTGTGTATATATATATATATATATATATCTATATATATATATATATATATATATATATGGGTCTACTTTGTTTCATGGAATCTCATTTCACTGAATTTCATTTCACTCCAACCACATTGCTGAAAACACAAATTACTGAAAACTTAATTCACTGAATCTCATTTCACTGAACTGAAGTTAGTATATATGGCACTGTGCAGAGTACTGTAAGGCAAGTAAAAGGTATATGCCCTTTTACCTACTTTAGTGTGATCCTGGTGTTAGTATATATAGTTAGGGGGGTCTGGGGTGCACATCCCCCCACACTGGGGGATGTGGGGGGGTGTAGCCCTCCATTTATTTTGAGTACATATTGTCTTCTGGAGAGAGTTAGTCATTGGTTTTGTAAGTATGCATGTCTATGGTTTAAAATGTATTGTTTTGAATTTTTCATTAAATATAATATAAAACAAACTAGGTGGGGGATTATACCCCCACTACCGTTACTGTATATACTAACTCTAAGATTGCACTACAGTGGGGAAAAGGGCATATACATTTTACTTGCCTTACAGTACTCTACACAGTGCCATATATGCTAACTTTAGTTCAGTGAAATGAGTTTTCAGAAATTTGTGTTTTCAGCTATGTGGTTGGGGTGAAATGAAATTCCATGAAACAAAGTTGACTATATATATATATATATATATATATATATATATATATATATATATATATAGTTATTTATATACACACACATATACATATGAAAATTATGAAATTAAAAGAATTTAGGAATTGCCTTAAGGAACAAATCAGAAATGTTTTAATCTTTAAATTATAATGGTCAGGTTAGTAAAGTCATACTATGAGACTCCTTAAAAGTTAATATTAAATATAGAATGTGAAGCTGGGCTAATAATAAAATGAAAGAGTGGATAAAGAGTTGTTAGAAATACAAGATAAAATTCACAAAAGCAAGGTTTGAATAACAAATAAAGAAATTAGATAATACTGAAGTCATTAAAAATTAATGATAATACATTTGTTTTAATGCATAAAGTGGAGATAGCTTTAGAAAAAAAATAAAATTGCACAGTTGCATGATGACTTCAGAAAGTTTACATAGATTAACTAATAGAACTAAGATGTTACCCAAAAAGGCACAGATCAATAATATCCAATATCTTCATGCCAATAAGCTTACTCCAGACATAGAGGGAATGCTTAATATTTTAAAAAATCCATGAGGATCTTAATAAAGATAAAAATAATAATTGCGATGATTACAAAACTGACAAACATTTAATGAAAAATGTTACTAATAAACTTAATGACTGACAAATATATCTGCTGGATAAGTCTATTACCCTGATAGAAGTTAAATACATTTTAAATAAGGGAAATGGTAAAGCTCCAGGTGTATATGTTTTCATTATGGAATTATATAGTCTCTTTCTCTTAAATATTTTATAATTACTGAGTGACATTTACAGGATAATCAGAGCAACAAAATAATTCCTCTATCATGGAAATTTTCTATACTCTCACCTATACTTAAACAAGTAAGGGATCATAAGTTAGTTTCCTCATTTTATTTCATCATTAAATGTAGACTATAATGTATTTACTTCCATTTTCACTACAAGATTAAGAGATATAGTAGATTAATTAATGAGGTTCAAACATAATTTATAGTTAATAGATTAATGTATGATAACATAAAAAGGGTAGTAACTATCTTGCATTTAGCAAAAGGAATGAACAAGAAATTGCTGCTAATTAGCTTAGATACTGAGACAGCTTTTGATTCTGTAACTTTAGAAGTGTTTACTTTTCTAGAACAATTTAAAGGAATATTATAAAACATGTATAGAGACTTCAAAGCAAATGTTAAACTTGGATCATGCATTTCCAAAGGATTCACTTTAAAGAAAGGCACAAATTAAATATGTTTTGTGTCCCCTCTAGTAATTGCATTAGTTATTGAATCCATAGCTAATAGTATAAGACACAATGAAAAAAATGAGATTGCTAATCTAAAACGCAACTTTTTCAAGATGATATTTTATTAACTATGAGTAATTAAATTATTCAATCGAAGAAATATAACAGGAAATTGAAAAGTTTCAAGAATTATTTCTGTCAAATGTAATAATAATAAAAATTAAACTTTAGTGGTAAAGCAATTACTAGATAGTAAGTTTAAAGAGAAATAAAAATAAAATTCTGAAGGAAAAAAAACAAAATATTTAGGAATAAAAATCTATTGAAGAATTTAATTGAAAAAGTGTTACTTCTTATTAAAAAATAGAATGGATCTTTTATTTTTTACTTTTGAGGATAGGTTAGTACATATAAAATGATTATATTATCCAAGATTTTATATATATATATATATATATATATATATATATATATATATATGGTCTACTACGGTTGATTGAAAATTCACTTGATTAAAAATTAAACTATTAGGACCACTTCACTGAAAGCTCACTTCACTGAAAACTCACTTGACTGAAACTCATTTTGTTGAAAGTTATAAACGGCCTTTTCCCCACTGAAGTGCGACCCAGGAGTTAGTATATAAAGTAAGGGGTAGGGGGTGAAGCCCCCCACATATCTTGGTTATATATTCTCTTTGGAAACAGTTATTTATTGCACTTGTAAGTATCACTGTGTATAGTTTAAAATGTTTACAATATGTGGGGGGCTAAGCTCCTCGCACCCCCAATGTGGGAGGCTGTGCCTCCCACCCCCTCCTTACGTTATATACTAACTCCAGGGTCACACTACAGTGGGGAAAAGGCCATTTATAACTTTCAACTAAATGAGTTTCAAAGACATGAGTTTTCAGTGAAGTTAGCTTTCAGTGAAGTGGTCCTAGTAATTTCATTTTCAGTCAAGTGAGTTTTCAATCAACTGTAGTCGACACATATATATATATATATATATATATATATATATATATATATATATATATATATAGGTCTATATTCAATCACCGATTGCTTACAAAAGTGAATGCTGATTCATCAACCCCATGTAAGTGAAATCTTACAATCTCGAACACTCAGAACAGCAATTTTTTTCCCAGGGGAAAAAAATCACTGTTCTGAGAAACACACACACAAAACACACAAACACCACAAACTATTTCTAATGTGGGGGGCTTCACCCCCACCCCCAGCACATGGGGGGCTGTACCTCTCACAACCCCCCTACTTAAATAGACCAACTCAGAGACCAGACCACACTACAGTAATGAAGAAGGCAAAATACCAAAGGTGGCCAAGGAAAGAATTCATTTATATTATGCTTCATTATTTTGCCGTTTCACGCTATAAAGTTCGATCAAGACACATTCGAAAGAATGCATCTTCGATCAGCTAATAGGAACCTATATATATATATATATATATATATATATATATATATATATATATATATATATATATATATATATATATATATATATATATATATATATATATATATGTATATATATATATATATATATATATATATATATGGTTCCCCTTCAGAAGGTCGAACGGCTGAAATCTCAAAATGCATATGGCTGAAGCCATATGCTTGAATTTCAGAAGCTCGACCTTCTGAAAGAGGAAAAAAAAGAACAACGTAACACAAAAGAATGTTTCTGCAGAGATGCAAGCCCTCCTGCACCCCCACACCCCCCGCTGCTTATTTATGCCAACTCTGAGATCACACTACAGCGCAGAAAGAGAAATCTCCTGTTCTGCGCTGTATGCCAATCCCCATTCAGAAGGTCAAGCTTCTGGAATTTCGAGCATATTGTCTCGACCATATGCATTTCAAGATTTCAGCCATTCGACCTTCTGAAGGGGAACCATATATATATATATATATATATATATATATATATATATATATATATATATATATATATATATATATATATATATATATATATATATATATATGTATATATATATATATATATATATATATATGTGTATATATTCCATTCACTAGCTTTAATGTCAGACAAAGAACTTGGAAAAATGTTAACTTCATTCTTATCGTATCCTAAAAAGCCAAGAACTGCTTATAAAAATCATATAAGATTATGTGAGTATGGTGGTATTAGCTTCACAGATGTAGAATCATATTCTATTGCTGTAAATTTTAACTCTGTTATACTCTGAATAGACTCAGCTTACACCAGTCAATGAAAAACCATCCAAGAGCAAATTAACTACATTCTTATAACTTTAATAAAATGACAAATTAGAAATATAGAATAATCCTTTCATCTGGTTAACAAAATTTACCTTAGAAAGAAATTCATGTGATCTTTAGACTCTGCAAAAATTGTTAATAAATATGTTTTTAAAAATCCTTTGATATCAGAATAGAAATTTTTATGCATTCCCATTCCACACAGCTCTAGATTTAAGGAAACTCAGAACAATGTTAAAATGAATTTACTTAGAAGGAATGGATTAGTAGTATTGTCTGACGGCTTTGAAAAGGAAAAATGATGTCACCAGAATGTTTAATAAAAGAATATAAGATGGATGAATCTGCTAACCAATTAATACTATCCATCAGTAAGAAATTAAATGAATTTGAATTTAAAATGAGTGAAAAGGAGATGAACACTATTCCCTGATTATATGACTATATGAATGTTATCATTGAAGATAAATTGACCTACAAAGGAAGCTTTCCCTATATAAGTTAATTATAAATAATAATAATAATAATAATAATAATAATAATAATAATAATAATAGTAATCATTTTGATGCTAAATACTGGAACATTTTAGATACTAGTGAAGTGAGTGACTTAACAGGTGGTAAGAATAAAACTTTGTTAAATAAATCAGTTAGATACACTTCTTCAAGTTTATATCAGAAAGTATTTTTATGGGGAATTATATAATAGAATATTTATTACTCCCTAAAAAATCTCTAAGTTTAGCAAAATAACTTCTTCATTTTGTTAGAGATGTAGTAAAGCTGTCAGGGATGATTGGACAAGTTTATGGATTGTAAAAATTAAATGTATATAGGGAGGAGATAAGTTTGTTTCTAAGAGGTTATGGTCTGATAATTGTTCTTTAACTACATCAGTAATACTAATGAATGTTACACTTCCTGTACCTTAAAAGCCAAATAGCAAAAATGTGTTGGGATATCTTGGCAGTTGCTAGAAACATTATTACAAAAAAAATTGAAAATCAAACTCAGTTCCTACGTTCAAAGAATTTTTAGATTTAACAGCAATAGTATGTAAAACTGGAAATGAAATGATCAGAAGACTTTCAGTGGTTAAGAGAACCTTGCAATGTTGCTATTGAAATACAAAGACTCTTAATATGTTAACTGTACAAGATTACCCTGATGATTCAATATAGTCAGATCATTGTGCAACAATATGTGATGTTGGATTTCTTCTTTTCTGTGTAAATATTGTAAATATGTTAAATTAATAAAACAATTTATTCTTAAATAAAAAAAGATTTTTTCATATACAAAAGTACTCCAGAGGTGTGTAGATGAAATGACTGAGAGGGTAAATGGTATAGTCAATGTAACTAATTGTATTCTATTTTATCAAACTGCTAGGTAAGAATATGATTTTTCTCTGGTAATATCACTAGAAAGGCTAAAGTCAACAGGCTTGGGTATGAAAAAAGTGTGTGTCAGATCTTTGTAACTTTCTTAAAGTACAAGCAACATGTACTGACTTCAGAAGGAGTTTGACAAAGTCAAAGCAGTTATGAATATGTGCATTTCTCATGCTACATAATCATATCTGCATTGACTATGCATTGTACTATATATTTTCAAGTTCCTTCTTACTTTCCAGACATAACAGTACCACACATGAAGTTATACAAGCATGATGTAGTATGACTTTGGACAATACAGGAAACAAAATGTTTTGTAATGTTTAAAAAGCTGGTCACTGTGAGACGTACCCAGACCTTCACTCTGCAGGCAGATGCTTGCAAATAAGGTTACGGTACAATGTTACTCAAGGAAGGTTGACCAATGGCTGATGAGTCAAGAGCTATGACTGATTTTCAAGCATTCTACGTTCAAAAGGAAATGGTGAGGCTATATATATATATATATATATATATATATATATATATATATATATATATTTTTTTTTTTTTTTTGGCTTTCTACACTTAAATTGTGGAATCAGATTATAAACCATTTTAAAGTGTATGAAAGAAAGCTTTACAAGAAACACATGCAAAACTTAAAAGGAGTGTCTGCCATTGCAAAAAATATGGTCTGTAAGATCAGTACAAAAAGGTCAAAGTAAAGGATATAGCTAATGCCATAACTGAAGCTTATCAATGTGAGTGAAAAGGAGTTTTATTTGTGAAACACGTGGAATGCCATTGTCTGCTGAGAAGTTGGAGGAGTTAAATTGATGTGTAGGGCAGAGATCAAACCTACATTCAGTGCATGAAATAATCATGACAAAATGATCAGAAAATGTTTGGTCATTTCTCTCCTGTATCTGTTTTCCATTTTGAGATGAATTTTTGTTCTTACTCAAAGTAGACAGAGTCATTATGTCTATATACCTATGAAAATGCATGTTGTGAGACTTTTTTTGGCAAAAGCTATCTGTACACATAATAAATTATGCAGAAAAGGGAAGCCTGTAAATTGTTAAAAAATCAAAAAGAAGAGATAAAATCTCTTGATATTTAATGAATAGTTTAGATGAATATGGAAGTTCATTTCTTCAGGGGAAAAAAATGGACATAATATTTTGTGTGTGTGTGTGTGTGTGTGTATGTGTGTGTGTGTGTGTGTGTGTGTGTGTGTGTGTGTGTGTGTGTGTGTGTGTGTGTGTGTGTGTGTGTGTGTGGGTTCACTACAGAATCCCAAAATACTGAAATCCTAAATTTCAGTATTTTGAAATTCTATAGCCGAAACCTTTAAATACCGAAACCCCATTACAGCAAATTTTAAAATTTATTTTGAAATTCTATAGCCGAAACCTTTAAATACCGAAACCCCATTACAGCAGATTTTAAAATCGTGAACCTACAGTGCCAATACACCACACACACATACACACAATCCCCCCACAATCAAACAAACAATCCTACACTGCAGACAAGCAGGGGGGCAAGCCCCCTTGCACCACCCATGTGGGGGGCTGCGCCCCCACACCCCCTACTTATGTATACTAACTCTGAGATTGCAAAATCACACAAACAAAGGTAACTCACACACACAAATTTCCCAGCCCCTTGCACACACACATCACAGCCAAAACACACACTAACATACACTAAAGCCCCTCACCAACACACTCATACATACTTGCCTACACTTATACCTATAAATTCACACACCGCAACACCCCCCCACTGATATATATACTAACTCTGAGATCGCACAATCACACACACAAAGGTAACTCATGCACACACACACATTTCACAGCCCTGTGCACACACACATCACAACCAAAACACACACTAACATACACTAAAGCCCCTAACCAACACAATCATACACATTTACCTACACTTAAACCTATGCATTCACACACTGCAACACCAGAAGCTCCGAACTTCAGTATTTTGAATTTCACGCTTCTAGTGTTTCAGAATTTTGGGGCTTCAGTATTATAATTTCGAAATACTGAAATTCGGGATTTCAATATTTCGAAATTATAAAGAGAACTTGTGTGTGTGTGTGTGTCTGTGTGTGTGTGTGTGTGTGTGTGTGTGTGTGTGTGTGTGTGTGTGTGCATATATGCAGTATTTATTTTATATATATATATATATATATGTGTGTTTATATATATATATATATATATATATATATATATATATATATATATATATATTATATTTATATGCACGTGTGTATGTGCGTGTGTGCGCGCGTGCACATGTGTATGTATGTATATATTACTAGTCAGAAGTTTTGCAGTCAGATAAAACAGCAAATGAAAGAGTCACAGTGTTGAGATTTGTCTTTGCTAGATAAAGAATTACTGATGAAAATATTCCAGCTAATGTCTTTCAGTTTCTGAACCAGCGGTTTCACAACTTTGGACATCAATGGGAATTTAAATATGTGACTTTCAGTCTCTAATATTCTCAAAGCAATGGTAAGTGGAACAGATGGTCCAGACACTTAAACATTTCATTACAAGGTATGACAGTTTGAAATCATCATCATATTATTTGTCAATACTTCCCAAGTTCAGAAATACTCCACTGTAATCTGTGGGTCCTTCTCTAGCACAACTGTCAATGGCTAGATTCATTTCTCTTAGTAGTTCCTGACAGGCTGACCATTTGAGTCACTGACCCACCCCAATCCAACTCGACAGATCTGAAGAAGGATGTGCTCCTCAGAGAGAGAAAAATAGCAATGTACCTATGCACATTTGTTTTTGACAACACTGCTGTTTGACTGGGTTTGACATATACAGTGGTTTCTTTTGGTATTTATATGTCTTTGCTTTTTGGCATCAGAAGACAGAGAGGATGTATTGCTGTTCATTTTATGAAGTTTGTTTGAGACGATTATGTTTGTTGACGAAATAGCAAAATTAGTTTTTCACTATCCCCTCTTATTCTGTATTTGCATGTTTCACACACGATAAAGCTGTGGCAGTGCTAGAACCTAGACACTTCAGCGTGCTGATATTTGTGGAAATATGTGAAGATGTTTGTGAATATGAGCTGTTAGATCTACTGAATGGCAACACATGCAAAGTAATGTATTTCAATCCATTTTCCAAAAGCAAAATGATAAATTATCAAAAATATAATGTCCATGCTTTGATAGTATGTTACCTATTTGATGACATTTGTTCAACAGCAGTTTGGTTGTGTGAATGTGTAGAAATGCAGTTTCATTTGTGTGAGCGTTACATTGTATAAAACGCCATTTGGTTAACTGTTACTCCTATAATCCTTGAAGAAGTTAGTATAGGACTTGAGTTGTGATTTGCGTTGGGGTTACAGCTGAGGGTTAAGTTCTGGTTACTGTTCTAGTAGTAGTTAGGTTCCAGTTAAGGTCAGTTTTAAGATTTTGGGGTTCCAGATAAGGGTAGGTTTAGGGTTCAGGTAAGGTTAGGTTTAGGAATAGCATCAAGTATAGGGTTATATAAAACACTATGGCTAGCTTTAAGGTAGGGTTATGTTTAGTTATAGTGTTAGGTTTATGTGTTAGTTTCAGTGTTATGGTTAAGTTTAACTGTAGGATTTGGATTATACAGAGCTGGCATTCTGTTCTGCATGATGGCAGGAGGGCAGTTGTATCCAACAAGAAAGACTGTGGAAAGTAAACTGTACTTGTGTGTTTGGACCATTTACAGTAATGCATGTGCAGCAAATATTTTAATTGCTGGATTTTAGCATACTTGTTTTTAAATATGTAGATTTCATTATGTTTTTATTTGAGTAGATGCCACAGAAGCTTATACTAAAAATAACATTTTTTTAAAGCATGCTTTTATGCATTTTAAATACACTTATAATGCTAATACCTGATCTTCATGAATGTCATTGCTGACAAACTACCTGATGTGGCAATGTAAAACTCATATACAGGACAGATCTTCAAAGCAAGACTCCAGTGACTCAGTACAGACAACAGCGTTCTTCAAAAGTAATGCAATACATAAAATAGAACAGCATTAAACTAGAACTAGCACCATGTTTTCAACCTGGGAGGCAAATCTCATTGTCTTATAACATAAGCATGTGCAATGCTGGTATATTTAAAAGTAAAAAAATATTCTGTACTTTCTGGGGTTCCCAATAAAAGATTAAATTCTCAAAAGAGTAAACATTAAAACATCAAGCCTGGGTAACTACTAAAAACCCAGAAGTTTGAACATTACACCAAACAAACAAACTCTGCCTTGACCCCTTGTTAATTATATATACCAACTACAAGAATGCACCACAGTGGAGAAAGAGCAAATGCTCCAGTCCTCACTGTATTGCGATCTCATACAATGACAGCCCATACAGTTTGAGCTTCTGGGTTTTCAGTTATCTAGGCTTGATGTTTCAACATTTTCAGCAAATTTTGTCTTCAGAACTAGAAGATGACTCCTTATATTTGACAGGACTAATAAAGTCAGGTGCACCCTTTGATGTCTAGTAACATATATTCTTTATGTTAATATTGTTTGCAGTGATGGTGAATAACCTAGAGAATGCACAAAGTAGATTTACTTCACCATGAATGAAACGTAGCATATTCTTTACCCAGGTAAGGAAAGGGGCTATATACCATGCTTGTTTCCACATTTTACTGTGTTGTATATATTTCTAATTCCTTGTAATATGTAATTTACTTCTGAGATGCTTGTAGATATCCATAGGTCCAAAAAAAGCAGCCAGTTTTTGAACGCAGAGAGAAGCAAAATATAGTTGAAGATGTTTTAAGAATCATGTTTGCAACAACTGTAGTTTGCCCAAAAAATGTTATATTTTCATAATGATTGTATTACTATAGAAATATTAGTGCTGATTGATTATATAGCATAAACCTGGGCTAGCTTTTATAAAACGTTTTAGCTATCACAGTGACTGTAAACTCAAGCAGGCATATCATATGAGCATGTGAGTGAAAGTACAATATATCTAGCCAGCTGCATAGCATAAATTTTAATGATATGCAATTGTTTATTTATTTATTTAAATTTGCTTGCCAGGGTAAAACACTGATCAATGATCAATTACAGGCACAGCTTTTGATATTACAGTGACAGTAAATTCAGGCATGCATATCATATGTGTATGTGGTTGAATATACAACATATCAAACCAGTCTCATGGTCATCTTTTATTTGTAATAATGCATTTAATGCAATGCAGATGCTTTTATCATGAGGAATGCTGCTGCTAGTGAGAGAAAAGAAAATGAATTCCATTTGTTTACCTTTTAACTGTTGATGTTTCAATATGGCTGCCTGTCTTGCCCTCACGAGATAGGTTTACTCAAGGTGAAAAGACATTTTGCTTAATTAAGTGCTTGAGTTTTAGTGGGTTTACTTTCATTGTTATGCATCTGCACTTACAGAAAAAAAGCTAATACATTATTTGCTGCTACAAGCCTACAAGCATGGATTTCTACTGTTGTATAAATTCCATCAATAATAAAAATTCAAATACCCCAGCAATGGTTCAGTAACTCAGCTAATACTTTTAAGTAGGATCAATAAACAGGTGCAATATAGCTACCTAATAAAGAACAAAAACAAAAAACAACAGTGATTTATTTCCTTGTTTTTGGAATGTTGCACTCCGCGAATACATATATGTAAGGAGAAAAAAAAATCACAATCTTAGAAATGCATTATGGAAGCATATATGCATTTGTATTTATTTAGTTTGTTAGTACTGTAAATGTGGTTGTCCAAGGACCCTTTTTAGCCATGACCTAGGCCAATGTGACAGTTACAGTATTAAATAGTTATGCATAGTAATACAACTTTGGACAATTGCAGACAAGTGTTACAAAGAAAAAAGGAAAGTCAGTTTACATTCAGATACATTTTTAGAATACTGACATTTAACAGATGTGACTGCAAACATATAATTAACATTGGCCAATACATAAATATAGATAGTAACAGTTTCATAAAATAATATCTAAGTAAAAGTTGACAATGAAGAAGTCTTCCACAGAGGTATACTTGCTGCTATCCATAACTGGACTAACCTTTGCTAAAGAATGAACATACACTGCCCTCTATAATAAGATGGAGGTCTTTGTAGAATAGTAGAGGTGGTCAGTATCTATAGTGTAATTGTTTGATGGCCGGCTATGGAAGAAGGAGTGTTGCTCCTACTGTTATGGGAAGTCGTTTTACTCTCTTTAGAGATCTACACTAATGCTTTGTTGAACTAATGAGTGGAAAAAAGCTGCAGATTCTGTTTACTAATGTGTAGGTTGTATATATTTTGTTGAGAGTTTAAAGCTACTCTCCCTAGACAGTATTCGGTTTTGGGAAGGAAAACCTGTATGGTAAGGCTCTTATTGCTATGGTGGGTAGTTGGTCAGATGTGGTAACAATAATAACAACAACAAGAAGCTGCACCTCCAGCTGTCTATGGAAACATTAATATTGCCTGTCATTTAGGGATTAAATACTACCTTATATTCATTCTCAACAGTAACTGACTGAGAGTAATTTTACACCAATGAGTAGATTCCATGTGAAAAATAAATATAAATTGTAAGTTTAGTGCGAAAACGTAAAACATGTTCTTACCTGGTACAGGGAAAAGGCTGAGGATGTTCTTTAAAGCTGATTTCATGATACACAACATCAGCATGCACTAGAATAATGCAACCAAGCATAATATTTCCATCTTTGGAAAACGACTGTAATGAGTCACTTTTAAGTTCACACTGAATCTGCAAAGAATTCTTAATTGTTGCACAAAAGATCACAGAATGTACCATTAAGTGTTTAAAAAACATCTTAGCTGGGTTACCCTATGCAATGCCTCAGTGGTTATGTTTTATGCATTTAATGCTACTTTGATCAAAATATAAGAAAAGCATTAGTCTGTAGCTTTTGTAACTGAATATTCACCAATGGGCAGTTAATTTCAAATTAATGAATACCATTTTTTACAGTGGCTAATACTCTACTGGTAACTGCAAAGGAATATATGTAAGTTATATGTCTAAATTAGTCTAAAGCTCTGTTAGCTGAAGCTGTAGCTAGTTGCTTCTGCCTTGCTAAAGTTTGTTTTATTTATACTTTTGCCACATTACTGAAACATTTACTGTACTGAATATACAGTACTTAATGAGCAGAATCTACAATTATAATAATCAGGTCTCTCTGATTATGTTTATTTTAAAGAAAACTAAGTTAATTTCCATTACATCAGACTTATTTACCACTGTTAATTGTTTTATAAAACTACAATGGGCTTATTTACCACAATCAATTTTTTTTATAAATCTACATCAGCAAACCTTAATCAACTTTTGAAAATAGCAATGAACATACCCTTTATTCCTTGTTTAGGAACAAATTTTATCCCATGTTTTTAATAAGTTTAATAATATATCCCAATGCTGATTGCTCATCATTTTGTTAATACAATAAATATGGTGCTCATGTATCATACTCACTCCTTGGCAAATTAAACAATTATCATCTGGATAACAACAGAATAGTTATTATAGAAACCTAGTCCATGTAATAGGCTGGTGTCTGTCATTGTCTCTTCACTAGAGCATTTGGTTCTACTGGATTATTCCACTTTAAAATCAAAGTGTGAGAGGAATCAACATGTTTTGAACCATTCACACATTCTTTTCAGAATGCATTACATTTGGAAAATATCAATGCAACATTTTCATTGCTTTGTTTATTTCGATTGCTAATTTAATCAGCTAAGTCAAATTGTACCCAGATGCTTATTTTAAGGACTGAACTTGTAGAATTAACCTGGTGTGCATTTAAAACATGGCTGATTTACTATGTAGTATTCACACATATTGTTTCTTTTTTAGACGTGATATACTCTTTTGAAAATGCTTCATCATAAACTCACAAAATAACACTACACTGTTGTAATAATTGACACAGGTTTCTATGACTAATCAAAACCTAATAGGCCTAATTAAATTCCTTTGTGGAAATGCATCAAAATGCCACCTCAAGGAAAGATATTACATAAACACAAAAAACAGAATTTCATGCATTCACAAATGACTAAAATCAGGTTGCTGCTACTCAAAAAATTAAAAAGTACTACTACTACAAAAAAATGTCTTTCTCTCTTGCCGTTAAAATGCTGTGGTCTCAGCTAAGGGTTACATTAATTTAAAATTTTACATCATCCTGTTACCATCACAACTACATTCTCTTGCATCATTGAAAAGTAATGCAGTTTTGATTTTGCTCCATAAGTCAACAAGCGATTTTTGTCTTCCCTTATGAGCCTACTTTCAAAATTCCCTAGGTAATTTACCTTCTAAACACATTCACCACTGACTCTGCCAGATCCATTCAGGTATTCAGAAACTACTCACTACTGCCATAGATAATACCTAATACACTCCATATTTTTACCCTTCCTGCTGTCCAGTCCTAAAACATTTTTGCAAAGCCAACAAAAATTCAAAGTAATCAATTTTAGGTATTTTGATATAAGTAACCCATTTTCCTTGTTCTGCCTACATTGGTCTGTGAACAACTGCAATTATATGCAGCCTACAACATAGTCACAAAATACTTCAGGTTCATATTCTTCACCTTACTCACTAAATAGTTTTACAATCACTTGTGACTGTCTTTTAATTTCCAGGTAAAAAGATCTCCCTTCCCAGATCTAAGAGAGCACTTTAGAAAGATATCTAACACAACTAAGGCTTATACTTCAAAAACAAGCAACTCAACCTACTAAATAAATCATAGCACTTTAAAAAAAGTATAATTCCAAACTGGTGAGAAAAACTGCCTAATTTCTTTATTTGCTGAGGCAATGAATTCAGAAGTTTAGCCCTGGTCTCCTATGTTTACTTCCTACAGTTCCCCCCAAAATCATTTGATGCCTCTTCCCATCCGTAGATCCTGCTCCAGGACAAAACTCAAACTCCCTTCATCTTGGTTGTTAACCTTCATTTTCAGTCCTATTTGCCACCATTAATGACAATGATATTTTCTTAAGGCAAATTTCCATGCACAGTAAACCTGGTGCCAACAAGTTTTACCAAGGTACAAAAAGCCCTGCAATACATTCAGATTTATAACATTAAACATTGCTTCACAATCTCATTTACAGTTCTGGATACTTGCAATATGTCAATTTGTCTGAGTTACACATTTCCATAGGAATTAAATCCAGAAATGTCAATGTAACAACCATCTAAAAATGCAAGTGGTGCACATTAAAACATCAACATGTTTTTTCAACAACCTCCTATTCTTTAGTTTAGGGGTAATTACCCGTAAACTAAAGAATAGAAGGTTGTTGAAATAATTCCCATGTCCTGTATCAGATTTAAAAAAAAAAAAAAAAAAAAAATATATATATATATATATATATATATATATATATATATATATATATATATATACACACACATATATATATATATATATATATATATATATATATATATATATATATGGTTCTACCTCACATAAACGAAACACCAAAACACCGACAACGCAATCACCGAAACCACATAACCGACAGTACAAAAACATGAAATTCCACATGCCCGACAACGAAATAACCGATGGTACACAAACACGAAACCTCATACACTTCACACACCACAATCAACAAACAAAACACATTCCCCGTCCAAAAACCACATACGCAACAAAGCACACCAAAATCCCTACAAACCCACACTAAACCTCACATACACAACTACCTACAACCCTAACCCAAACCCTAACCCTAAGGTCCATCACTACCGCACACTTACCTGACCCGCTCCCTAACCCTAACTCACTTAACCCACCCCTATCCCCACAGACCATCAATATCCACACTTACCTTACTCGCACCCTAACGTCTGTCACTACCGCATACTTACACAGCCTTTTCCCATGTCGGCATCCTCGGCGTCGTGCTTTCATCCATTGGGTTGGTCTTCTCCACTGTCGATCTTCTGGGTCCCGTCGCGTCGGTCTTCTCAGCTTTCGATCTTCTGGGGCTCGCGATTTCCGTGTCGATGTTCCGGCATGTCGTTGAAGTGAGGTAGAACCATATATATATATATATATATATATATATATATATATATATATATATATATATAAATATACATATATATATATATATATATATATATATATATATAGAGAGAGAGAGATAGATATGTGCACATATTTTTTTATATATGTATGTTAATGTTTTAGTGTGCACCACTTGCATTTTTAAATGATTGTTGCTTTAAATGTAGAAGGCATTTGGTTGTAATGTGTGATTGGTTGATATGAACATAATTTTGTGATGTTTGAGTATTTAAGGGGGTGATGGGAGAGATAATGTGATGGTCTGATGAAGCAAACAGTTGGTTTGTGAAAGTGCTTACCTGTTTTACCATTTTTTATCTGCTTGTGAATAAACTACGCCCTTGGCTGAAGAAACTGCGTTGGAGAGTACTTTGAAAATATCCACGTTTGGACTTCTGCCGATGCTGCCTTGATATTTCTGGACTTCATTTAACTATTTTTGTATCTATTTGGTAGCTGTTAAGTATTGGAGGTTTGTGGTTCATTTAGCATTTCCATAGGAAGATGAAAGGGGTATTTATCTAAAGGAGCTACTGCTAAAAAATAATTATTCTTTATCCCACAGTGAACTGAAACTAGATTTTTTTCATGTTAGTCATGTGTGTCCTTCCACTTACTATTTTAGGTGTTCACTCCCCCCTGTACAAAAAGTGCAAAGCTGTTTCAGTTTGTATTCAAGTAGTCTGTTAAATTTTCTGGCTTCCTGATAAATTGCAGATATACAAATAGAAACCAGCAACAGTATTTCCTTCCTTTAGTCAGTATAGACCATATTATTGAACTTGTAATCTGTGTATATCCTATCTACTTCATCCAAGCTGCTGGAAATGATTGCCCCAGGCAAGCTGAAAACAACACTTCTTCCCTCATGGCCTTCTCTGTGATGGGCATCATGGATTCAGAAAGGATTTTAGTACAAACACTTCTCGTCTTTCTCTTACTAATTACATCTACAATATATGGATTCAGATAATCTCACATAGGCGATCTCTGTTTTGATTCCCTGTACCATAGCCTTCTGTGGGCAACAGTTAACTAAGTTTGGTCTTGACCATTCTGACTTTATTATTGTGTGGAGCTACCTAACAAGTCATGCCTACAGAAAACAGATGAGCAAATTCATATCTTCTCAAACATCTCTGCATTGTGGCATGCAGCAAGATTTTATCAAGAGACTTATTTTACGTTATCCAATATAAATTCACTAAGTATCTGCTATTCCTTACATATGATATTCCATTATATTGATGGTCTGGTCCTATTATGAATGGGCCATTTACCTTTCTACTTTTCAGACAGTGAATACCAGAATCTTCTCACAACCTTTGATTTTTTTTCTTATTGTTGCTGATGTTGTAATGAAAATTGGCAGTGACTTTTTCAATAGCAACATGAATTGGTTTAGCTATACTGTAAGGCTGTACAAATGGCCCAACAGATAGAAAAGTAATCTCAAGTTCAACAACTGTGAATGACACCATTCAGGTATCAGAGTAGCTCTGTCATTGCTTGGACACTATATTCACTTTTAACACTCATGTGAGCAAGACACAAAACAAAGTGCCAAAACTCCTGTCTTATAGGAGCAAGATTTTTGTTTTCTCCTTGCAGAGAAGTTCCGAACTGCCATGAAGAAAGGGGTCTTTCATTCCTCATTAGAATAAGTCCTACCTCAAATCATTGTTAACTTCAACACTAACACTCAATGATTGCAAACATTTCCAAATTAAGTGTGAGTTATCATAAAAGTAATTTCAAATGACTTTCCAAAGTTGACGACAACTATTAACAAATGTTTCACACTACATACAAGCATACTAACTTATAATTGTGTGAATTTCTGCTTACCTTGCTAGAAGATCTATTGTGTCTGACTGAGAGTGTTTCTTAAACAATCTGGAATTACAGGGCTGACATAAGTATATTTTTTGCACTTTAACTGTTCAGCATTTCCTTATCAGTACTGCACTGTTTTTATTTGCTTAACAGTATTGCATTGTTTTTATTTGCTTGACTTAATTATTTACTTTTCTGTGTCTGCATTTATATATTTGCTGACCTCTGGTTGAATTTTGTTTTTCTCCTAGCCTCCCACCCAACTGTTGTTTTCTTAAAGTTGGTGGCTTTTGCAGTTGCCCACCCCTACTGTAAATTACATCTGGGGCACTCCTCCCAGTCCTATCTCATTAGCTCATTCTACCTAATACAGAGATTATTTGGGAAGGCCAGACCCTTAGTTTTTTAACCTTAAATTATCTTCTGTTCCTCCTCTCTCCCTTTCCACTTTACTAACAAACAAACAAAAAAAAAACACACACACACTTTATTCAGCTACTTTTACTGTATTTGTGTTTCCTCCTCCTACCCTATTACTTCATCTTACTTTTCTGTTACTTGCTGCTGCTTGTTCTCTAAAGTGTTCAATTGCATCTTTTCTGTTGGATTTATTACTGCCTGTTTATAGCATGTTTAAAGTGTAACTGTTATTCTAACCCTCTTAGTTTTGGTGTTCTGATGATGTGGGTGGTATTGGGCTTTTATCCTACCCCCTTAGTTCTTCTTGGCCTTTCTCCCTCAGATTCTGACAAATAGGGATGGAAAATTTCCTACAGTTTCTCCTGCCAGTCTGGTTGATATGGGCATCCTGAGACAGTGTAACAACTGCCTCATGTACGTGGACAACCATCTGCTACTAACACCTAGGAACACAATTTGTGAGAGATGCAATTACATATGGAACCTAGAATCTATGCTGTCCCCCTCACAAGCTAGTATATCCGGCACTGAGAAGGTTTTCATCACAATCACTGCACCTCAAATACCACCCACATGACCAGAACACACACCAGCATACGCAGAGGTCCTCAACAAAAAAATACCCAAACAAAGGAGACCTCCGAGGCAAAAACACAAGCAATCTCCACAGCCTTGCACATCATATACCACACATAATTTACACACCTGTGTCTCACAGCCACTTAGGCTTAACTATAAACCCAACATATTAGTCATAGGTTACTCCATTGTGAGACACACAGATGTGCCTCCCACCAGGCTGGATAAGGAGAAAGTCATGGTTAGTTTTCTGTCAGGGGCCAGAATTTGCCATATCACTTACACACTCAAGTCTCTCAACAACAGGTACTGTTATGACTCTGTCATAGTCCATATTGTTGTGAATGGCTTGAGACATACCACCCTGGACTATATGAAGAGAAACATGATTGAACTCATTGAATATGTGCCCCAGGTGGGTATGTCCCTAGCCTTAAGCAGCATTCTACCATCACCCAGAATGATGCATCAGTACAAACAGAAAATGGTTGACTTTAACAATTGGCTTAGTTTCTGGTGTCATTCCAGGGGGATACAGAACCTGACAGCCTGGGAAGATATGATCAACAGACCATGATGCTTTGCCAGAGATGGCCTGCATCTATCTCACTTGGGTTTCAGGCGTCTGACAAAGGCTCTTGCCTCCACCATAGTGCCATTTTTAGAAAAAGTGATGATGTTAAAGCTACCAACATAGACATTTCAACAAAGTGCAAATTTTGGGCTGCGCAGTGGTGCAGCGGTTAATGTTGTCACCTCACAGCAAGAGGCTCTCTAGTTCGATTCTCAGCTGAGGTGCCTTCTGCACAGAGTTTGCATGTTCTCCCTGCGTTCTTGTGGGTTTCCTCTGGGTACTCCGGTTTCCTCCCACATTCAAAAAACATGCAACTGGAGCATTTCTCCCCAGGTCTCAACTGAAAATAGGCTCTGTAGAGCCTAGTCGGACTTTTCTGGTCAACAAATAATAAATTAAAGGTCATGTTGTTAAACACTAGGAGTCAAAACATGAAACTGCACTCATTGCAAGTATTCTTAACTCTGGAAGATACTAACATCTGCATGGTCACAGAAAACTGGTTCAAAGCTGTGGCGAGCACCGCAGCCTTACCTGGTTACCCATGCTATCATACATTTAGACACCAAACTGTGGGCAATAAAGCCAAAGGAGATGAAGTTTTAATATATATTAAAGACATACACACCTCCAAGCTAGTCAATCGGTATGATGCACAGGAGACACTCCAGGTACAGTTAACCATTGACAAGAACCCTATACAAATCATAGCTAGCTACCAGTCCCCAAATCTGACTCAAGATGCCCAATCCCCCTATCTGGACCTCTTTGAATCTATCAAGATTCAACCCTTTACCCTGACCTGGGTGACTTTAACTACCCAAACATTGACTGGAAGAACTACTCATGACAGAACACAAATGCCCAGAGATTCCTCAATTTTGTCAATGCAAATGCTTTGGAACAGTTAGTCGATACCCCCACAAGAGGTGATAATATCTTGGACTTGGTATTAATCAACATGAGTAACCACTGCAGCATCCCTGCAGTATCATCCTCCTTGGTAAGATCTGACCATAAAGAGGTCACTTTCAAAGTCACCATCTCCCCCAACCACCTTCTAGCTAGAGTCAAACAAAAACCTTCTCCAAAGCTGATTACAGCCTCCTGAGGGATGATATAAACAGCTTCACAGCCCTCCTCCCCCTTTCTAGGAACTGGCACCAGTATCCAAAACTATACGAAAGCACTATACGAGCATTTATATAGATGCATGGAATCAGGGATACCAGACAGGACTAAATCATCCTCTGCAAGAAAGAGTTAGCCTGTCTGATGGACATCTGCAATAAATAAACTCTATAACAAAAGGAAAAAAAATGCTGTCCAGGACCAAGAAGGAGCAGGTGTCCAAATGAAAGCAATCTCTCCTTAGCCCGAACAAGCAAATAAGAGCAGTACTGAAATCCTCCAAATCAAGCTTCAAGTCCACATTGACACATCTACTAGAGACAGTCATAAGGCCTTCTTCACATATGTCTGCAGCCTCAAAGGAAGCACCCAGATCTGTTCAGAACTAGTGGTCAAGGACACCACATATACAAATGTCGTAGATATAACAAACTTGCTGGTTGATAGATTCAGCAAAACTTCACCTCTCTGTTCACTCCATCAGTAAATCAGGACATTCCCAGTACCTGCCCCCTTCCCCTTATATCTAGGCAATGGGTCACCACTGCTCTCTCAAAGGCAAAAAAATACAGCCTCCATGAGACCCAATAACATCCCAGGCTGCATCCTATATGAACTCAGGAAGGAACTTGCAGTACCATAAGGCACCCTATTTAACCAAAGCTTGAGTACCAGCTTCATCCCAGCTGAGTGGAGGACAGCCACTATTACCCATTTGCCCAAAGGTGGAGCATCCACTGATCTGGGAAATTATAGACTCATCATCCTAACTAGCCTGTTCTGGAAGGCAGTGAAATGGATTATCATGGACCTCATTAACAAAGACATTGGCAACCTCCAAACACTCGATCTCACACAGTTTGGCTTCATCAAGGGTAGGTCATGTCTGCTAAATTTGGTTGACTTTTTTGAGACAGTCAGCAAAGCCATGGACAAAGGGAAGATGGTGCACCCTGCCTACCTTATCCTGACCAAAGCCTTTGACATTATTCCCTACTCGGGCATAATAGATAAACTCTCTCAGCTAGGCATCAATCCATATGTTAACAGATGGGTATCTAACTGGCTCACTGATAGAACCCACCTAGTCAAAATAGGGGAAGCAACCTCAAGCAGTAGACCTGTAATGAGCGGCGTGCCCCAGTGTTCGGTCTTGGGGCCTCTGTTATTTGGGATATATTTTTCTAAGGTGCATACCAAATTCAGTGGGCTATGGCTGACCAAGTTTGCAGATGACTACAAGTTGGGTGCTGTCATCAATTCCCCTAGTGATGTGGACATCCTGAAACAAATGACTAATGCCAGAAACATGGCCTCAAGCTGAATACCAACAAAATGCATCATCATCCCCTTTGGGGAGAGTGATGTCCCCAAAATGTATCACATTAATAACAACATCCTAAGCACGCAATCAGTCATGAGGGATTTGGGAACCCAGGTTGATAGCAACCTGACTTTTGACCACCATGTTGCTTCTGTTGTATGAAAAGCTTTCTACATGGCCCAACTCATAAATAAGAGTATCTCATCCAGGGACAAGATAGTCATAACATCCCTGTATTCTTCACTTATAAGGCCCATTATTGAGTACAACACCCCATTCAGCATGTACCTTGCAAAGCACATGCTGCAGCTGGAGAGGCCACAGAGGTTCCTCACCAGGAGAATCCAGAGCCTCAAAAATCTTCCATACACAAATAGGCTAAATGCCCTATCCATCTACTCAGTTTCAAACAGTGTCCTCAGAGGTGACCTCTGTCTGACATACAAGGTGATCTTGGACCCTGCCTTGATGGGACTGCTGCATATCCGCAAGCCAAGCTCCACTCAAGTAACCCGCACATGCGGCCTCAACCTGGTCTTTGACATCAATAGGACTTGTTGGTGGGACAGATTTGTGTCCCAGAGACTCCCCCATCTGTGGAATAGACTCCCTCTCCACATCAAGCAGAGTACCTTGTTACACCTTTTTATGCATAACCTGGATAAATGGATGGAAAACAGAAAATACATCTCTGAGATTCCACCCATGTCTCTGCTGGACAGGGGCATCAGGTGCTGACTTGTAACATGGGCTAAACTCTTGGCTAGGCTGATAAGGTCCTTAGGGCCTATAGCCTAGTAACTTCCTATGATCCTATGATCCTTCCTATAATTTACTGAACATGTGATAGCAAATCACTCTTGTCATAAGAATTTCCTTCTGTGCCTCAACTGGGTCATTTTTCAGATATTCCTGCCCATTCATTATCACTCATTTCACTGCAGAACAATGCGTTTTCCATTTATGAGTACAAGTGTAGAACTCAACCACTTTAAGCATTCAAAATTCATCATGTTTATCCTCTATTCCCTCATATCTCAGATCATGTTTATTAAATCACTGTTCTTGTTCCCACTTCAACTGCATCTGAAAGACTTTGATGAATGCTCACAACTCCATGAAATGCCTCCTTCAGTTCATGTAGCTGTAGCTTTCTGTTGATTTTGTAAACATCTCAGTGACATGATGCTTTACCTATTACTGTAACAGATCATCTCTCTCTCTCTCTCATATATATATGTATGTATATATATATATATATATATATATATATATATATATATATATATATATATATATGGGGCCCCTTCAGATGATCGAACTTTTAAAAGTTCGACTTTCATATGGCTGAGACCATATGACTGAACGTACAAAAGCTCGACCGATCTGAATGGAGATCTCTATACAGTGCGGACCGCAATGTAGTGTGATCTTGGAGTTGGTATATTTCAGTAGCGGGGGTGTGGGGGTGCAGGGGGGCTTGCCCCCCTGATAAAGCGAGTTAGCGTTTTTTTTTTTTTTTTTTTTTTATGGTGTTTACTTTACATGGACGATGTTTCATATGTTCGATCATATGGTCTTGGCCATATGAAAGTTGAACATTTGAGCTGTCGGTCATGTGATGTAGACCCACATATATACATATATATATATATATATATATATATATATATATATATATATATATATATATATATATACATACAGAGAGAGAGAGAGAGAGAGAGATTCTAATGCACTCATCTTAATTTGTCCTTGTATTAACACAGAAGAACAGCTACAACGGCAGTTTTTTTTTATGTACTTGCAGTACAGTTACACCATGGTAATTGGCAGTAACAATAATAGAGAATCTCTTGTTTCCACTATATTGTACAGTTGCCTCATTCATTCCCTGCTGGCTCAGAAGCACAGCAGTATGGTCCCCTGACTATTACCCAGATAACTTGGATAGAAGCCATCAGCTGGAATGGGAAATGACCAGCAGATGTTAGTTTGAAATACAAAGGAGGGAAGTTGAAGTATGATTTTGTGTGTGTGTGTGTGTGTGTGTGTGTGTGTGTGTGTGTGTGTGTGTGTGTGTGTGTGTGTGTGTGTGTATATCCCTTTTGCATGGTGACATAGATGATTGTGACCTTGTAAATGACTGGTAATTAATTCATCTATGTCACCATGCACAAGGGATACTAGATTCTATGTGGCTTATAATTACCTCAATTAACCTGCACAAAGAGGCCCTATATAACATTATGCAGAACTCAGTACAGCTTATTGGCCAACAATGTCAGGGCAGATCCTTATTATTTTGTGCTGATGGATTGACGTTTTAGTTTTTGTTACTGTGTTAAAAGTCATGTAATAAGATGTGCTCAACTTTTCAGTGTTATTTTTATCCTTGGTGACATCCAGAACAAAGGATGAAGATGGGACCCCCTACTCAGTCAGAGTCCAAGTTTCCTTATACAGAAGGGGTCTGCAGATCACCAACATCCAGAAGTTCTAAGAGTTTAGATGTACTGTGGCACATTTTATGTCTTATATTAGAAAGGGAATATATGCATGCGTCCACAGAAAAAAAAATCAGTGATGAGTATTTTTCACACATGCACATACACATAAATACTAAGCTTACCTTGGCAAGACATGCACACACATTACTGACATTGCCCTGATAAAACTGGCAGATAGGTCTACCATAAGGCATACACACAGACTCACACACACACACACACACACACACACACACACACACACACACACACACACACACACACACACACGCACACACACACACACGCACACACGCACACACACACATGCATGCACTCTCACACACACACACACACACACACACACACACACACACACACACACACACACACACACACACACACATGCATGCATGCACACAGTAATACTTCCACTTCCCTCCCTTGTATTTTAAACTAACATCTGCTGGTCATTTCCCATTCCAGTTGATGGCTTCTATCCAGGTTATCTAGGTCATAGTCAGAGGTCCATACTGCTGTGCTTCTGAGCCAGCAGTGAATGAATAAGGTCTATTCTCTCCCTAACTTTGAAATCTGTTATTAGAATGATGTCAGTGCACTTTTTAGAGAATCGGCAAGCATTGGATCTTGCCTCCTGATTAGCATCAGAGATGACCTGCTTTATGGCTGGCTTAATTATATAAATATGGTAAGTAACTCTTTGATCTTCTCCCTTTCATTCCCATTGCCTATTTGTTCTGCCATTAAGAGCACCCCACCATCATAACATTTTATCACAGCTGTTGCTTTTTTAACCTTTATCCTCCAAATTGCACTGTATTATTTCTGTGACTTGTTCATAGGTTCATAGGTCAGTGCTAGGCTAGCTGCCCATATGGGACATTTTAAATCTAGCCAATTTCCCTCAGAGGTGAGAATGAAACTCAGTACTTTGTGTCTGTGAGGTAGAAATGTTAACCATTAGGCTGACCATCAGTATACACCTCATAACCACATGTAAAAGTAATTTTACTGTTATCATTTTGAAACTTCCTTAGAGTGCTGTTGTCCTTCAATAAATTTCCTCCATTAACTACTCTGACTACTTCTTCCTAGGTTTTATCTGAAAAAGAGGCTTGGTCTCTATCATCTTATTAAAATTCCGCCTTTCAATTGTTCAGACAAACAATCAGTCCAACAATACCGCAATCATTCAGTGATAAGGTATAATGGAATGGAGATTTTTGATAACTGCATGCTTCAAAGTGCTTTGAATTGGCCAAGGCAGTGAAGCCAACCCATTATTGATACTAGTCCTTTCTTTATTCCATGTAGTGTATGGGCTAACAGAGTTTCAAAAGGAAATAAAAAAAAATTAAATGTTTGCATTCATTGGTTGCCCCTTCCATCCTGAATGGAACCATGAAAAGTTATACCTGCACATATTTTTTTCTTCAATGCATCCGCTTGTTGCATGTGTGTGTGTGTGTGTGTGTGTGTGTGTGCGTGCGTGCGTGCGTGCGTGCGTGTGTGTGTGTGTGTGTGTGTGTGTGTGTGTGCACATCTGTGTGTTTGCTGAAATAATGAATGACAATGCAGTGTAAATATATCAGTAATTGAAAGCATATCTGTCTTGTCAGCATTATTTCTTTTGTCTATTTGTTTTTGTTTTTTATTACAAAGTTGGGAGCTTGTTGTAGGTTACTTCTTGACACATTGAGCTACTTTATTTTTTAGATCCTCCAAATTGTTAATCATTGAGAATCAGAGTTAGGAGAGAATTGTTAATTTACTCCTTAGAGACTTGAGCAGTGTAGGATTAGACCATTAATTTCTAGTCAGACGGTAGAACACAAGCTGATTATAAACCTCCCAGAGCAGAATAATTACAGTCATTTATTTATTTATTTATTTTTACATTTGTTTACTAGGATGGTCCAACTAGGACAGTGCCCATTTTCAGCAGAGGCCCGGGGAGAAAAGCTCCAGCCTAAGCTTACAAACAAAGTCATCATATCAAGTAATAGAAAATACAAAAAATACATAAATAAATGAGTGTTAATACATTTACAGGATAAAAATTTAAAATAGCCGTTCCTGCACAGAATATGGCCGCCGAGCGATCCAGTAAACAAGCATGGAGACGTGCACGAAACTGCTAACACTATTCTGCCATGGGCATGACTGGATTATGCTAATGACCATATTTGCTGTTGAAAACCATGCAAATGAGGTCAATTAGTGATCCAGTAAGCAGGCAGGCATCTGTGGAAGAGTAGTGTAGCATGCAGAAATGTATTCGGCTACTATCCGAATCCATTTCTGCAAAAATCAAAATGGAGGCATGACAGCTCAAACTAAAGCATGTATTCTAATCCTTAGGCATGCCAATGACCAAATATATGGTCATTGGCATGGAAACGTGTTGCAAAATTTTAAAAATCAAAGTTTTTTTTGTCCGCTCTGTGCCATTTAAGCATAGGGCAGCGGCGTGCAAATGGGATCATGCTGAAAATAAAAAAAAAAGTGAAGTCAATTCTAAGTGAAATCTGCATTTTGCCATTATATTCTATGGCATACAGAATCAAAACAATAGCAGGAAACAGTGGTTGCTAAGCAGAAAGTCTCTGGTGTAATGCTGTAATTAGGGAATAAGGCATTGGGGTATGCTAATGAGGGAAATTTACTGAATCACAAAAAGAAGATAAATGCCAAACTGCACCTAATCGTTTAGGAGCTATAAGGCAGTGGTATAAACAGGAGGAGCAGCAGACATGAAAGGGGTGTGTGTCATGTTTTGTGTAAGCACATTGGAACTCCACGGTTCCCAAATGAGCTTAGCTATGCACAACTAAGCAAAGGGTGTGTGTCTGAGGCTGTATTGATTTATTCCATGAAATGAAGAGCATGTTCATTTTCAGTGGAGGGCCATTTCTCATTGTTTACTTTAGCTAAATGGTTTGCATGGCACGCACCGATTGTAAAACAAAAAAACCCCAAACATAGCAGGACTGTTTACATTTGGGCACCAGATTTACGCTGTGTGCCTTGGGGATTAAAAGGGGTGGAAATGGGAAGGGAAAAAAAGAAAAAAAAGGGAAATAGCAGAGTAAAGGCAATCAAGTACAAATAACATAGCTGGCAGGTGGAATGCATCACAGTCAGCCAATCATACAGGCAGCATCTGCAGCACAAGAGTATAAACAATGCAAACACCTTACAGTCTGTTTTTTCCCTCAAACTCTGCACCATTGGTGTACACATGTGGGAGATTGTTAACCAAAAACATGCTAGGTGCTGCCATTGCTTTGATCCATCAGTATGTGTTAGAGGCTGAGGGCAGAGAGGAGGATAATGCTGACAACCACCACAGACCAAGGAAGAGGAGAAGAGTGCTCAGACCCAGGGTAACGTATCAGGGGCTACATGATCTGGAGGACAGTAGAGCGCTACAGGGTGGACAGAGACATACTTCAGCAAATCATTGAGCTGTGCTAGCCTCAACTCAGACCCAGAGCCAACAGAGGGGAAACCATCCCTGTGAATATCAAGGTATGTGTAGCCTTAAGAATACTAGCTGCAGTTTCTTTCCAAAGACCTACGGGGGTCATCATGGGGGTCTCACAGGCATCCACATCCAGGGTACTCCACCAATTCCTGGATGCCATCCTACCACATGCCGGTGAGCACATTTACTTCCCCAACACCCATGAGGAGAGGACTAGCAATATGCGTCTCTTCCACCATGTAGCTGAATAACTGGAGGTACTGGGTGCAATAGAATGCACGCACATCCACATCAAAGCACCACCCAGTGAACAAGGTAGGGTCTACATAAACCGCAAGGACTTCCCCTCCATCACCTGCCAGGGCATGTGCAATGCCCAGGGCATTATCATGAATGTGTGTGCTGGCAGCCCTGGAAACTATCACAACTCCCACAGCTGACATTAGTCACAACTATACCAGGCATTTGCCAGTGGGGACATCCCATATGGCCATCTGGTGGGGGATGCTGTCTATGCACTAGAGCTGTGGATGATGACACTCATCAGAAATGCACAACCACCCACTGAAGAATGCCATAATGACGCACACGCAAAAACCTGGATCATTATAGAGCATGTGTTTGAGATGCTCAAGTCACAGTTTTGCTGCCTTGACAAATCTGGTGAAGCCTTGCAGTACTCACCAGCCACATGTGCACACATGTTCATAGTATACGCCATGCTACACAATATGATCCTGCAGAAACAGCTACAGGAAGAACAGCATGGGGAAGGGCCACACAGCACACCACCATTGCTAAGGTCCCCACAGGCACAGAGGGACTCAGAAGAGGAAGCCCCTTAGCCTGCTCCTGTAGGCAGATGGAGGCATGCCCAGTATGTCCAGGCCTTGGCAAAAAGGCAACTCATAGCACACACACTGACACTGTAGAGACCCAGGGACTGACACCTCTCTCTGACTTACTCACACAGTAAAATGGATGACACACACATCACATTACCTGTAACTTACCATGTGTAGGCAGTCTAATGTGTGCATCCAACATAGGCAGTCCTCAAGTACTATCCTCACAACTGCCGCAGGCAAAAGGTAAGTCAGTATTCTTAACAATAAATGAATGGATTAGTATGTTTTGGTAGCATATCTATGGTAATGCTGCATGCATGCAAGGGAATGGGGTGGCCTACTGGGATAGCAGCAGACAACTGACAGTTATGTGGGACATCAGGAAATGTCTGCACATTGCTGGCTTCCCCACACTATACAGTATCATTTAAGGTGACAAACCCCACTTCAGTATATGTGGGGGCCAACTAAGGGAGGGGGGTCATGGATCACATGCATGGATACCACTGTGGGGATCCCATACTCACCTCTAAGACTCAGACAGCAAGTCAGCAATAGAAAACCATAAAGTAATGTTTGGCAAAAGCCCTCAAATGGCAACAATGATGGAATACCCCCTACAGGCTTACACAGCGATATCACAGCAGGCCTTGCATTTACAGTAAGGCTCTGAAGGGTAAGAATTCTGAAAGTCAATTGTATGGCATTACAATCTAACCTGTGGTCTCTAGTGTTATGCCTCTATTCTCCAAGACAGGGCACACTACTATGCTAAATGGAACCAAAATGTAAAGCCAATATCAACACAGTCTGTGCAAATGTGTACTGTTGACAGGTGTGCCTCCCACACCCATATTCCCATAGAAATGCAGTAATATGTAAGTTTGTAGGGCAATAGCAGCAGAGCACACATTGCCAGGGCTGTCCCAATCAACATGATAACTTGTTGCATGTCTACAATATGCAGGAGTCAATGAGCTATGCATATTTGTGGGGAATACTGTCAGGATGTAGCCAGCAACTTCTCACAGCTGTTATGTCCTAGTGGCCTGGGTAGACAGGGCCATGTTCCACAAAATGCAGTGCCAATTATTTTGCATGTCAGCTACACCTACGGTGGGAGTTGTACACACTGTCCGGATATCGATATCCATTACTGCCGAGAAGCTGGTCAGGTCATGTACAGGGGGCCACACATATGAACAGTACACAGGCTGGAGTAACCTACACAGTGCCTACCATACCTCACAACTGTACAGACCTTTTGCAGAATGTACAGGTTTGTATCATATTTGTGGTGTCTTTATTCCAAAATAGTGATTGTCTGGCAAATCATTGGCAAACCACAAATGTCTAAATCCAGAAAATATTGATGTATTGTAGTGTCTCAGACTTTATGCCCTATAGAAAAATGCATGCTAATGCAAAATCTGTTATTGTATCACCCATCCAGGTTTGTAATGCCAAAAGTTACAATGGTTCATATATTTAGGCCTTTGTCACCCAGTTACTCATGGCTTTGTCCAGATGTCTGGCTCACATATGTAGAGAGGTATGGTGCTTAGTAGCACAGCAGAGCTTCTGTCACTTACCATTGTCACCCCAGGGGGGTCCACTACCTGGCCTTGGGAACATATGAGTGATAGAACGCACTGTCTTGCTACAGAGGGCCTGCATCAGTCTCACATGGCCTACAGGCCTCTGGCAAAGGCCCATGCCTCAACTATAGTGCCTTTGTAGGGAATGTCATGGGGTCCATACTACCAGCATTATACAGTCAACAAAATTCAAATGTAAGGCCATGCCACTAAATGCTAGTAGCATACTTCTCAACCTCGTAGAGGAAGAAATCTGGAAAAAGCCATACATAATGGTGGGATAAAGGCCCAACCATAGGGACACATTTGAAATATTGCTCTCTCAATGTTAGAAAGTTGATAGAATAACAGAGGGATGTGTAGTAACATGGATGTCATGAAGGGTGCAAAGTCTGAAACTCTAATATTCTGTCATTATTCCCTGACTACAAACCTGAGTGATTTGCAACAAATGTGCTAGAAAACCACAATGTTAAGGGAAACTGACCAGATATATGAGGAATGAATCTGGATAATCTGTGAGAATCTGTACAGTTGACAGGTATGGCCACACCAGGAAATTACCTTTCAGGTAAGAAGAATATCACACAACCAGGAGATCCCCTGCCAGTATATCACCAAGGTGCTGGACCTTTTACACAGCTTCATCGGTCAATCGGTTGTAGCCCTACCTCCCAAGTTTCCAGATTGTGCAAGAATGTCTAGCCTTTCCCTCATAATATAGGTCTGTGCATCATCTATCTTGTATTTCTCTGGTAAATAACTGTGATGATCCGATTATATCTGTCAGTAGGTAATGACACAATACTATAGTGTCAAACATTACATATCTCAGAAAATGTCTGCTAAAATAAACCCTGTAACTCAAGCAACTCATGCATTGATAAGAGCAATAGTTACAGTACCCCTCTATGTTTGGCCCATTATTTCCCCATATTGACAGCCTATCTCCAGATATCTTGCACAAACAGGTTACAAGGTATGGCTGCAGCACACAACACCCTGGACTAGAGTACAACTATTCCTGGAATGGATTCCCACACTTACTATAGAAGGTCATACTGAGCATGCTACCACACTTAAAGAAGTGAAGCCCATGTCTGAAACCACATCTGACTTTATATCTCTGCATTGTGCAAATGTCTTTGCATACACAAAGCTATGTAAACATGTCTCTACACACACCCATCAGACAGGATTGCCCACAGTCAGCTGTAGGTGGCACATATGTGGTATATCTGCATCTGCTGTATGTGATACACACACACAAACATATATATATGGGCAACATATTAAAATATGTCAAGCATACACACACAGACATGGGGAAGAGAGGGACAGACAGTAATAAAGTGAGACACACAGGGAGACACACACACAGAGTGAGTCATACACAGGGATATCCTGAATGGCATGGAGTTATGTCCTGCTGCAGACAGTTGCATACCAGTTGCAACCACTGGCATGTGCCAGGATGAAGATGAGATTCATTGTCTGATGGTACTGAGGTGGGAGTTGGAATATCACATCACCTACGTGTGTGTGTGTGTGTGTGTGTGTGTGTGTGTGTGTGTGTGTGTGTGTGTGTAGTCTAATTATTATGGTGCCTTACCCACCCAGTACACTTCACTTTACCCTAATTTACAAAATTTGCTAGTGTCATTCACCTTAGAAGTACCTTTGGACTAACTTCAGTCCTATAAGCTCTATAGCGCATGTGATAACTGCATAACACTATCATGCAAATAACTAGATAGGTAGGGGGCTCTAATCGCAGTCCCGGCATATGTAACTGTGTGTGTGTGTGTGTGTGTGTGTGTGTGTGTGTGTGTGTGTGTGTGTGTGTGTGTGTGTGTGTGTGTTTGTAGAAATAAATGTTTTAGTCCATTCCCACCCAGGACACCTCCCACTGCCCTATTTCACAAGATCTACTGATGTCATTCACTGTAAAAGTACTGTTGGATTGGCCTCTCCCCTATAACCTCTGTGGTATGTGCAATAACAGCGTAACACTATAATACACATAACTATTTAGGTAGGGGTTCTAATCTCAGTCCTGGCAAATGTAAAAGTGTGTGTGTCTGTAGATTACAGATTTGTAGCCCGTTCACAACCACTGCACTTCCCATTGCCCTACTTTAGATGTTGTGCTTATGTCAGTCACCTTAGAAGTACCTTTGGGCAGCCTACAGCCCTACAAGTTCTGTGGCATGTGTGATAATTGCATAACACTATAATTCAAATAACTAGTTAGGTAGGGGTTCTAATCTCAGTCCTGCAAATGTGTGTGTGAGTGTATTTGTGTGTAAGTATGTATATGTGTAGATTAAAGCATTTTGTGGCCTTTCTCACCCACTACATTGCTAATTGCTATACTTTCAAGGGCTGGTGATGTTCCTCACCTTAGACGTACATTGGGATACCCTTTGCCCTATAAGCTCCATGGCGCATGTGATAAATGCATAACACTGTAGTAGTAACTAGATAGGTAGGGTCTCTAATCAAATGTGTGTGTGTGTGTGTGTGTGTGTGTGTGTGTGTGTGTGTGTGTGTGTGTGTGTGTGTGTGTGTGTGTGTGTGTGTGTGTGTGTGTGTGTGTGTGTGTGTGTGTGTGTGTGTGTGTGTGTGTGTGAACCATATCCATTGGGGGTGAGTTTTGCAATTATTTGCTGTGGTCCACCTCATACATGTCCCAATGTCAGCTTTACAAGGCCCACTATTGTCATCTGCTGTAGAGGTAGTTGTAGACACTTTCCAGCCCTATAAGCTCTGTGCCATGTGCAATAACTATGTAACAGTATGGAATAAATAAGATAGGTGGGCCTCCTAATCCTTGGATATCATTCTCCACTCAGGAATCATAGACAAACATACTCAGCTAGGCAACAACCCCTATATCAAAAGGTGGCTTGTAAACTGGCTCACAGATGGAACACACGGTGTGAAAGCAGCTGAGTCCATGTCAGACTGCCGACCAGTCATGAGTGGAGTCCCACAGGGTTTGGTCCTGAGTCCCCTTTTGTTCGGGATCTACACCTCTGCAGTCCAGCCCAACATGAAGGGACTCTGGCTGACAATGTTTGCAGATGACTGCAAGGTGGGTGCTATTATTACCTCCCCACGTGATGTTGACATCCTGCAGAAAGGCCTCAGTGATACCTATGACTGATGTCAGAACCCTGGATTTTTAGCTCAATGCCAGAAAATGTGCTGACATCCCCTTTGGGAGCAACATGGTTCCCATGAATCTCCACATTAATGGTAGTCCACTGAATGCTGAAGTCATTATAAGAGAACTGGAAACACAGGTTGACAGCGAGCTCTCTGTTGACCACCACAGTGTCACTGTGTTCAGAAAGTCCTTCTATGTAGCACATCTCATTACTAAGGGTGTTGCATCCAGGAAGTAAGAGGTCATTGTCTCCCGCTACTCTCCCATCATTAGGCCAATCAATGAGTGCAATGGCCCATTTGGCATGTACCTCACTGGACACCTGCAACAACTGGAGAGGCTGCAAAAGTACCTCACAAAGAGGATCTTAGGCCTTACACACTTGTCCTATATGGTTAGACTCCAATAACTCACAACTATTCTCTGTTTCATATTGGCTACTTAGAGGTGATCTCTGCCTGACTTACAAAGCCATGTCTGACCAGCTTTGTCAGGAATGCTACATCTAAAAAACCCAATCCATGCACACCACATGCCCCAGAGACCTCAACCCCATTTCCACAATCAACAGAACATGCTGGAGGGACAGGTTCATAACCCAGAGACTGCCCATGCTATGGAACAGACTTTACATACACATCAAGCAGAGCACATCACTGCCCCTCTTCACAAGAAATTTGGATGAGTGGATGAGGAATAAAAATCCCATCCTGGGGATCACTCCAGTGGCTATACTCATTAGACACACTGGGGACTATCATAAGATGGCACAATGCTAGGATATTCCCATAGGCTAGGCTTGTAAAGGCTTCATTGTCATTCACCAAGTACACACCTATAAACCTATGAATCTATGGATCTCTGTACTGGCAAATGTGTGTATGTGTGGGTGTATGTATGTGTGCGTGTGTGTGTATGTGTGTGTGTGTGTGTGTGTGTGTGTGTGTGTGTGTGTGTGTGTGTGTGTGTGTGTGTGTGTGTGCATTAGTGAATATAAAAGTGTTTGTGAGTTTGTAAACATGTGGGTGAGAGTAGCTTGAGGCCCTTCTCACCCAGTACACTTACCACTGCCATACTTTACAAGGGTTGGTGATGTTATTCACTATATAGGTATCTTGGGACACTCTTCACCCTATAAGCTCCATGGTGCATGCGATAACTGCATAGCACTATAGTACCAATGACTACATAGGTAGGGGTTCTAATCCAACTCCTAGAAAATGTGTGCAAGTGTTTGTAAGTGTGTATATTTGTAGGATGCAGCATTTTGAGGCCTCACTTCCCAGTACACTGCCCATTGCCATACTTTACAAGGGCTAGTGATATTGTTCATCTTATAAGAACTGTGGGACACTCTTCACACTATAAGCTATGTGGCACGTACAATAAATGCGCAACACTGTGTTAGCAATAACTGGAAAGGTAAGAGCTCTAATGTCAGTCCTGGCAAATGTGTTTGTGTGTGTGTGTGTGTGTGTGTGTGTGTGTGTGTGTGTGTGTGTGTGTGTGTGTGTGAGAACTGTATCTTCTGTATGTGCATGAGTGAGAACTATATCCATTGGGAGGCTGCGTTTTACATTTTTAGGCCATGGTACTCCCAGTACATGTCGCAAGGTTCACTTTACAAGTTTCACTGTCTTCATCAACCATAAAGGTATCTGTTGATACACTTCAGCCCAATAAGCCCTGTGCCACATGCAGGAACTATGTAACAGTATGGACTGACTAGCAAGATAGGCAGGGCTGCTATTCTCAGGCCTGGCAAATGTGTGTATGAGTATATTTGTACCTGTAAGTGTGTATAACTGCAAGCTCAAGTATTTTGGTCTATTCTCACCCAGTAAATCACCCATTGCCATACTTTGCAAGGCCTGGTGATCCTGCTCAGCTTGGAATTACCTTGGAGCACTCTTCACCCTGTGTGCTTTGTGGTGCATGTGATAAATGCATAACACTGTTTTATAGTAACTAGATAGGTAGGGGTTAAAATCTCAGTCCAGGTAAGTGTGTGTGTGTGTGTGTGTGTGTGTGTGTGTGTGTGTGTGTGTGTGTGTGTGTGTGTGTGTGTGTGTGTGTGTGAGAACAGTATCCTATGTGTGAGCCATACCACAACATTGCCATAACTCTCAAGGGCACATGATGTTATTCACTTTACAGGTACCTTGGTACAGTCATCACACTATTAGTTCTGTGCCACCTGCGATAACCACATAACACTGTAGTACCACTAACTAGATGGATAGGGGTTCCAAACCCAACACTGGCAGTTGTAACCCTGTGTGTGTGTGTGTGTGTGTGTGTGTGTGTGTGTGTGTGTGTGTGTGTGTGTGTGTGTGTGTGTGTGTGGGTGTGTGTGTGTGTGTGTGACTGTGTGTGTGGGAACAGTATTTTCTGTGTGTTTGGCCAACACAATATCCTCTGGGGGTGTGGGTTTTACCAAGCTGAGGTGTGTTCCACCCACTACACTTACCACTGTCCACTTTACAAGAGCTGCTGATATCAGCCACCATAGACTTAACTGTATACACCCCCCCAGCCCTATAAGTTCTGTGGCACATGCAGTAACTATTTCACAGACCTGGTAAATGTGTACATATACAGCTGTACCTTGGCTCTGACACAATTGATGTGTTACCACTCTGCCATACCCCTTGTTGGCAATGTCTGCAAGGCCATATCCTGCTGACATACAGACACCTATAACACAAACAGAATACAGCATGTGAGACTACATTCAGTCAGTGTTACTAACATCAATAATGCATCATGGCTGAAAAGGTACATACACTCTGAAGTGCACCCATTACAAGTGTCAGCTGACAGCACTTTACACAGCATTACATAGCTAAACTGCACTTAATTCACCCTATGCATCAGAACCATATTAGCATGTCCCTGCATCAGTGGCATGGATGACAGGGATGTGGCACAGGCATCATCATATGCACAGGGTGTTGTGTGGGTTTGCCAGAGGCCTAGACTGGGCCATACAGTTGATATCATGTGTGTGTTTGGAAGGGTGTTCTACGAATGGGCCATGCAGAGGTAGTGTGTTTGTGTCTGGAGGTGACCTGGCTGTGATGGTGATGTGTGTGTGTTTGTATGCACATAATCACACCATGTGGCTGCCCTACACAGGGGTATGTTGGATAGCTGTGGACTGTAAATGGCAGAGTGTACATTTCACCATCTCTGGCCACAGATACATTAACTGGTTCTGCCAAGGGTCTCACTGGCACCACCAGGCCCGAGGCCATATGCAGTACTACTCCCTGATGGTGACTGCAGTCTGCTAGATCCATGTCCCTGATAGGACCAGCCAGGACCACATACCCATGGCCTGCTCCACTGTGGTGTGGACAGTACCCACCCTTTGGTACTGCTGGTCGGACTGCCACTACGGGAGTGTGAAGGTGCATAGCCACGTAGACTCTCAGCTACTATTGGTCCACGTGACTGATGGTCATCTCCCACCACACGCTGCAGCACAGAAATTCCACGGTCGAGGATTGCTAAGGTCTCACCCCACCATGTATTCATGACCTCAGTATTTTGACATGTGGTGTCAACAATGTCATGTATGTTGTCATGTAAGCCACAAAGAGTTGCATCCAAGATCCTAAATATTTGTCTGGTGTTGTGTTCACTATGTGCTTGTACATCCATGACAGCCCAAAACATGCATCTGGTGACACCTGCTGTGGCACTTGTGACAGCAGCTCAATGAGCAGCAGTCCCCTTCGAGCACCCTTGTCCACCCGCCTGTGGGGGGCCTCGCCTGCACTCTGGATATGGCTAGTGTATACACTCACACTTGCCATAGTCACCACACTAACCTTGTCTATGCCGCCACCTGCCAACTGTCCATTATCTGTGTCTGCTGGGGATGGGGACAGGGTATGTGTGGGCATTGTAACTGTGTGCAGGAACATTGTGGACAGCTGTGTGATGCCAACCTATGGCACAGATTCAGCCCCTGACAACCCCACCTGTGCCTCACTAGGACCACCATGATGGTCAATATTTGCAGAGACACTGACATCAAATTCTGAGTGGAAGGAACCACAGCCACCATGTCCACTTGTAGGGGAAGATAACATATGTAAATTAATGCCTGCACTATAAACTTTGCTGGTATACACACACACACACACACACACACACACACACACATGGGCACACACACAGACACATATAGGTGAGGTGGCACAAAGGCATTACACAGACCTCACAATAGCCAACTGATGACATTCACGACACACAGTCAGGCCACAACATACACACTCTGGACAGGCCCTCAACATCATGCAGTGCAACCCTTTCCACTTAATGTTACTAGTAATATACACTTCTAGGATATGTGAGTAGTTTTAGTAGGTGATGGGCCTTCACCTGGCACGCACTGCACCCATGTACACATTATTGCTGTTCACCTGTATAGCACAGTAACAACTCTTATAGAACATATCTCTCAACTGTACAGAGTTTCGCTGAATGTCTGGTTGTGTGGCTCATATTTTTGGTCTGTTCCTCATAAATCCTGTATCTGTCTGATACATTACTGGGATGATCTGTGGATTTGTGCCACTAATTAATGACATAATTTGAGTTGCAGACTTCATAACCTGCAGTAAATGTATGTTATAACAAAGCCGGTTACTCTAACAACTTTCTAAGCTTACAGTGGATATAATAAGTGTATACACCCCTGTTAACATGCCAGGTTTTTGTGATGTATAACATAAGACCTCAGAAATCATGTCATAACATTTACCACCTTTAATGTGACCTATAACTTCTGCAATCCAATTGAAGAACATACACATCGGTTAGGGGTAACATACAGTAAATGAAATATGTACAATAGGCTGGTTGCATGAGTGTGCACACCCTTAAAATAATACTTTGTTTAAGCACCTTTCGATTTAATTACAGCATTCAGTCCTTTTGAGAAGGTGTCTATCAGCATGGCACATCTTGACTTGGCAGTATTTGCAGACTCTCCCTTGCAAAAGCCCTCCAACTCTGTCAGATTGCGAGGGCATCTCTTGTGCACATCCCTCTTCAGGTCACCCCATAGATTTTCTATTGGATGTAGGTGTGGGTTCTGGCTGGGCCAGTCCAGAACATTGAATGTCTTCTGGTGAAGCCAATCTTTTGTTGATTTGGATGTATGGTTTGGGTCATTTTTGTGTGGAAACCTGAAGAATTTGGGCCAAAAGGGACTGGTTTTTGGAACTGTTCATAATCCCCCTCCAACTTGGCTAAAGCTCCAGTTCCAGCTTATGAACAGCAAACCAAAAAGCAGGACACTGCCATCACTATGCTTTACCATGGGGATGGTGTACTTTTGGTGATGCGCAGTGCTGTTATTGCCCAAAACAATCCTTTTGTAATTGTGGCCAAAATGTTCAACTTTGGTCTCATTACACCATAACACATTTTCCCACATGCTTTTGGGAGGCTTGATGTATTGTTTTTCAGAATTTAGCCAGGCCTGGATATTGTTCGGTGTGAGAAAATGCTTCTATCTTCCAACCCTACCCCATAGGCAAGACATATGGAGACTACAGGAAATTGCTGTCACATATCGTAGACAGCCAGTACTTGCCAGAGATTCCTACAACTCCTTTAGTGTTGCTGTAGGTCTCCTGGCAGCCTCCCTGACCAGTTTTGCTCTTGTCTTCTCATCAAATTTGTAGGGATGTCCACTTCTTCACAATGCCACTATTGTCCCATATATTCTCAACCTTTTGATGTCTGTCTTCACCATATTCCATGGTATATGCAATGCTGTAGAAATTTTTTTGTACCCTTTTCTGAGCTGATACCTTTCCACAATGAGATCCCTTTGAAGCTTTGTAATCTCTCTGTGAACCATGGCTGTTGCTGTAGCAGGCAACTGGGTAAATGTCTAGAAAAGCCTAGTAGGACAGCTGACCATTATTCGTTGTTAATCAAAGAGTCTCTGTAATTGATGGCAGGTGTATACCCAAGAAGACATAATACTGTAATTACATCAAAAGCTGCTTCAACAAAGTATTAGCTTCAGGCTGTGCATGCTTATGCATCTAGCTTATTGTATGTGTTTTATTTTTCATATTTGTTCTCCTAACAGGTTTGTTTGTTTCCCTAACAGGTTTGTTTATCAATTGAATTGTACAGGTTAAAGGTCACATTAAAGGTGGGAAGAGTTTGGAAATGTTTTATTGTAGTCTCATTTTGTATGTCACAAATACCTGGCATTTTAACAGGGGTGTGTACACTTTTTATATGCACTGTATAAGACTACTTTTCAAATATGTCCCTAGTTTTGTCTGTTTGTCCCCCCATTTTGTCAGTCTTTGTCCAGATGAACTGACAGGTTGTGTGGTATGCTATGGATATGTTACACCTCCTGCAAATAGGCCCCTGTGATGACCATTCTGTTGCAATGCAGTTAACCCCACCACAAGTGAGCATGCACACTTTGGAATACAGCTAAGAGTAACAGTTGTGTGCATGGCAAAATGCATGACCTTAACATGCCTGGGGTATTGCTGAGCCAAAACAGGACAGTACCATATTCACTGGCTTCAGGCTGCTGTCCCACATATAGACCACAGGTATTTATTTAACTGTGGTGGGGAGGTATTGTCATCCGACTTACATGTGGCATTGGGACATGATAAATGCTACTTTTCTGCACATGTACATTAAAAGCTCTGATACTACACAATTTGCTGTCCTTCACCATAGTTGTGCACTTGTGTGCATTACAAAACCCCACCCTCAAATGTAGTTTGACCTGACATATGCATTTAGATACTCTACTGAAGCCATTATGACTGCTACATTATTAAATTTATGTGCACTGGGGCCTTACCAGGACACTCCTCACTTGTCGTTTGGGTGCCACCCACCACCATGACTTGTGTGTGTTGGCTTTGCTGGCATGCGGTGGCTGCCCCAAGGTTGGCAAGGAGCTCCTCCATTGGTGTAAGTGGGGCCTGCATAGCAGAACCCCACATCTGTTGCAGAATGGTCCCTGGCGACTACAGCAGCCCTTTGCTGGGTATGGTGTATCAGGTCAGTCGCCGGATGCCTGACCTGATCATATGTGTGTCCATGGTGGCCTAAGTTGTTTACACTGTGGACAAGCTCGTCCCACAGGGTGGTCTGCTCCCATAGATTCTGTTGGCCATGGCCAAATATCATCTCATGACGGTTGATTATCATCTCAGTGATGGCCACAGTTTCAGCTGCAGTATACGCTGGCTGCCTTGCACCCTGCATGTCACCTGGAAGACATAAACACGGAAACACATCACAGGACCTCATACATTGGTCAACGTTATTTACATAACATGCACATCAACATTGACTAGCATTAGCCACCACTTACGACCACATAATACTCCTGTCATCTATCAGCACAGAAAGAGCTTGCATTGCACTCCTGGTGCTGATGTGTCATGTTCCCCCAATGAAGGCCAGTAAATTGCATGATCCACCATTCATCATTCACCTTTGTGTAGTGGGATGACAGTGGCTGTCTTCCTTGCAGATGGGATGTCAATGGTGCTCAGGCTTTGCCTGCGTACAGTGTGTAATGGAGCTGAGGGCATATGCCTGTGTTCATGTAAGATGCAGATAGGGATCTTATCAGCTCCCATGGAGACTTACATTTGTTGCCTTTGATTAGGTACTATGGACCTGCTCCCTGATGAGGAGGGGAGGGGTGTGGGTGCTGTGCATATCCACCTATGCTGATGGTGGCACAGGAGGCTGATGTTTTCCCTTAACCTGTCTACAGAGGGTTGGCTATAGCTATGCTGTATGTGTATGTGGTGTGATTGACCACCAGTACAGGGTGGGTTGGGTTGTTGCCTCTGAGATTGAAGAGATGTGTGAAGACAGCATTGTGATTGGCCTTGGTGGATATATCCAATATTTTCAAATAGTTAGCCTTACAGTAATTCACCTGTGACCCCATATGCTTGTTGAGACACAGATTGACTTGCTTCCAAGTTTGTGCCTGCACCTACTTGGCCCTGTACAGCCACTATAGCAATGGATTATGTAGTTTGTGTATTGCTGCTGTCCAGAAAAAGGGATTACTCTACCTTGGTGGAGGCAGGTTTTACGAGTCAGGTATTGCTGAATTCATGCAGCTATGTAGGTGCTCATATAGGTGTTTGTAGTGGGAATGTCCACAAGGTCATAACACAGCTGGACAACTCTCCATTTTCAACCTGATAATCATGCTTATTCTGGTACTCATGTCTGTGTCAGGGCGATGCAACAACCAGTATCTGTAGAAATCTATGCCTGTTGGATGCACACAAACTAAGATTATACACATATATAACATGTAAAGCTTATTTACCTGACATTTTGCATTTCATGTCTGTTGTTTTGAGGCTTCCAGCTACACCTACTCAAACATACATGTGCACAGGTAATACCTGATATACATTTCTGTTCTATGTCAGTATGACACACTGTATTTGCACTCTTGCTACTCAGTCATACTTCTAAACCTGTTAGAGCAGGACATCTGGAGGACAACACACATAAATGGGGGGCAATGGCCAGAAATTAGTGACACTTTATTAATATTGCTGTAACACACATAAGTCACTTGATAGCACAGTAGGCTTTGCATTCACAGAAATACCCTGGAGAATGTCTGGCACTCATATGTATGCTATTATGTTCTAATGTCAGTCCTCATCGATTTGCCAATGATTTGCCAGACATAACACAACTCCATGAGTAAGTGACTGCAAATATGAGGCACAAATATGGTCAGTGTGCATAACACTGGACAGTTGAATGGTATGAGCTCAGTATATTACATGCAGTTCAACACACATGTCTGCGACAGTAGTTTACTATGCACATACCCTGTATAGGTCTCTTAGATTTATGCGATAAACGTATCATAGTTGTATTCATAAGTAACATATGGATATTTATGACATCCCACTAGCTGGTCTAGCAGTGTCACAGTCAGTACTGTTCAAAAGACACTCCAGTAGTAGTCATATGTCATCCTTTGCCATCCTTTCCTGAGGTGACTCAGGGGCATCAACTGTGATCAGTGTATGTCACTGCAGACAGACCCAGGTGCTATGGGCATAGATGATGATCAGCAATATGTCAGTAGAGCAAGTCTTGTTGAGACATATTTGTTAAACTTCTTATTCCCCATTATTACATACCTCCTACTGCATTCCATTACATGCTTACTTGACTGACATGCCTTTTTTCAAAGTATAGTTGGTTTGCTTTCAGTTTCTGTTTGTTTGTTTTTGTTTGTCTGTCTGTCTGTCTCACACTCTCTCTCTCAGAGATGTCGGGTATACATCTGTCTTGCATAGGCAGCAGCTTGCATTTTGTAGGTAATGCTCATGAGCAGCTGATGGCCTGTGCACCAATTGGTGTCCCTTACTTGCTAATTGCATGATGAACAGCTGTGTTGTTATTCCTATAGCCAATGGCATGGCAACACACTCCTATAATTGAGTACTTCATGTGGGCATTGGCCCTTTTCCTTGCCTGTGAGGACATCATAGAGGTGTGTGAACAACAGCATCACAAATGGTAGTTGGAAATGCCTCTTACAGCAACAAATGTGGAGACAGCCCAGAAAAATGGGGAGAATGTTCCAAACCTAGGGACAGAATGTAAGTTTTGCTGTTATACAGTTGGATTAATGTTAGTTTAACAGGGTTTATGTGGACATGGATTTTCTGTGTGATATTAAGTCTGACACTGTTATGTGGTTGACATAACTCTCAACTGTAGGGCTAACCACAGAATGACCAGAGGTTTGACTCCTACGTTTAGTCTGTTCCTCAGACAGTTTTTGTCCTTGGCAAATCAGTAGCATACTCTGAGGGACTGTAGCCAGTAAATCCTAACATACATTTGTGTTCCCGACTTCATATCCCTCAGAAAAGATATATTACAACAAACTCTGTAACACCAGCAAGTTTGTCAGTTTCTGATAGTAATATTTCAAATATGCCCCTGTTTTTGGGTCTCTGTCCCCCAATTATGTCAGGCTTTGTCCAGATGTCATGCAGTAAGAGGTTGATAGGTATGGTATATCATTATTTAGTGCCTTCATTCCTGATATCATCCCAGTGATGTAGCAGAATGCAGACATGTTATGAGGTAGAGGCCATATATATGAGGACAAAGCCTGGATATTCTCTGGAAATTTGTACAGTTGAGAGGTCTGTGTATGTCTGGCAATTGTTAAAAAGACTGTCAGGATTGTGTAGCAGTGTAGTGTGTAAATGTTAGTTGGACTGTAATGAGATGGGGGTAGATGTAAGTGTCATGGCTCCTTTTCTATCTGACTGTGCATGCTGCTCCAGTTTCTGGTGTTCTATCGGCTGTATATGTTTGTAGGAGCAGACTGAGACATGTCCTGTACCACCTCAGGATTTCTACTACACTGTGAACTGGACCAGTATATGTAGAGGTAGTGTGTGAGTGGCAAACATGATATTTTTGTTCACACAGTCGTTATACTCTAGTGTTCATTTGACTTAGCAGTTAGTCACTGTGACAGTGGTGAAATTGGTTGTAGGTATGCACTTTCACACCAGTGTCTGTTTTTCACTATTGTTACATCTCTGTAGTATCTGATATATTTGCAAATGCATGTGTAATTCCCCATAGCTGATTTGGGGTAGTGTTGTGTCAGTCTGACAGTGGTGTGGATGGTACTTGGTGACATGCTTAGCAGCTCATTGTGGTCTCCCTAATGTGATGTTATGTCTGGATATTTGTAGGATGTCCAGTTTTCTGGCTCATATCTTTGATCTGGTCTCCATAAGTGATGTGTATTTGTGACAAATCAGTGGGATGATGTGAGGATTTAAGCCACTAACTAATGAGAAGTGATTGAGTGTTGGACTTGTGCTATTTCAGTCAATATACGTTAGAACAGACAGTGTTACTGCAGCAACTGTCTCAGCTTATCTACTCAAGTATTTCAGATATGTCACTATGTTTATGGCTATCTCCCCCTACTTTGTGAGGCTTGACCCAAATTTGTTGCACTAAGGGGTTCTGAGCATACCTGTCAACTGGCTGGATTGTTTCAGAATGTTCAGGTTTATTGCTCATATTTTCAGGGTTCTCCACAAATTATTTGTATTTCACTGGTAAATCACTGTGATAATCTGAGGATTCCTGTCAGAAAATGATGAAATACATTTCAGTGTCAGACCTCATATCTTTCAGAAAATGTTTGCAGAAACAAACCTGTTACTCTTGCAACTGTCTGCGTTTCTAATGGCAATATTTAAAGTAAGTCTCTATGTTTGGCCCATTTGTCCCCTCATTATGACAGCCTTTGCCCAAATGTCTTGCACTAAGAGGCATATATGTGTGTGTATATATATATATATGCAGATATATATATATATATATATATATATATATATATATATATATATATATATATATATATATATATATATATATATATATATATATATATACATATAAATACATATATGCATATATGTTTATATACAGATATATATTTATATATACATATATATACACATATATATATATTACATACATATATATATATATATATATATATATATATATACATACATACATATATATATATATATATATATATATATATATATATCTTTAATATATTGTTCATATATATCTCCATACATTTATATCTGTGTGTGTATATATATATATATATATATATATATATATATATATATAATATATATATAGAACCTGAGTTATTCCACAGAGCTTTTTCCCTACTGTTGAATGCCTCTACTGAATGATATGTTTGAAAAAGCATCAGAAATTCATGGTGTAGTGGTACATTGCTCTGACTATAGTGTATGTGGTCTTGGGTTTGAGACTTGGCAGGAATAATTATTTTGATGCTAAGCAAAACAGCGGCTGATGGAGTCAGAGTGATTAAAGCAGTTTTAAGTGGCTTTAAGCAGGTTTGCTTGTGTCTGTGCAACTCTAAGCGATGCCAATATATGGTTAACAGTACAAATGCTTAATCCATTTTGGCTTCACTTAGCATCGCGCAAACTTGCTTTCTCCCGCTTACTCCAACATACACCCTCACTAATTCCTTTTAAAGAAATGAAAAAGGGGTTGTAGGAAAGAGGTGGGAAAGGGGCACACAGAGAGAGAGAAACAATATGAAAGGTAGATAGGGATGCGCATGATGGGAGTAGGGAAGATCCATAGCTGTCCATTTCTTATACAGCAACAGCTGTGCATTTGTATGGAATTTGGAGGTGAATTTGGACACTTAAACCCCAAACAGAGGGAGAGGACAACAGAAATCCACCAGGATCTGCCTTCCTGAACATGCTATGGTGTTGAGGCTTTAAAGAATATGTTGGTTAGTCATGAACAACACATTTCAAGATTAGTTATAACATCATGCATGGGTGTTCCAATTAACCCCATAAAATAGATTTGAAACAGTTGCATAGCAAAACAAACACATGCATAAATGGAACAACAGTATGCATCATAACAGCATGCCAGTAATATTGATGGGAAGAGGCCACCAACAATGGTATTTGAACAAGGTATGCAACCCATCAAATATATGAACAATAATAGAACACAAGTCCCAACATTAGGTTTGTAGAAAAACATAGCTGTGGTATATGAATTATAGTATTGATCCAGATGAGGGGTGGGGGTAGAGCCAAAAAGTCTATTAACAGCTGCTTATGCTGCTATTTTCCACAACAGTACTGCTCGATACTCTGTGGGTCTGCCCTCACTTTACATCTGCCTATGGCCCACATCTTCTCTAGCACAAACACACCTATTAAACTGTCAGCCTGGAATGGTATGGGGTAAACTGCGACAACTCTGAGTACATAACTAGAGGTGACTCGTACATGTCAGGGTTAAATATCTGGCACCGGAGGGGTACTCTGAACTGCTATGTGAGTGTGCTACAGGTATACTTCAAATGGTTTTCTATCTGTGTCCAGTGTTATTGGCAGCAGTGACCACTAGCTGTGATAGCATGACACTTGAGAGACATGTATTGGGAAGAGTCCATGTTGCATGTACCTATCCTGCTGTCATTTGCAGGCATATGGTGGGACAGTTGAACAGTTGTACACAGTTTATTAGTATACCCTTCATACAGCTGCTACCAACATTTCCTTACCTGTAAAACCTGTGGAGAAAATGTCTGTTAATACTACCTGACTGTTTTTACATTTATTCCTGATTCCTTATGTGTAGATATGCACACATCTTAGTACCACTCCCTGGATTCCAGAAGTGTGTGGGTGTGAATAATTAACAACTAAGTTATTTCTCATCACACTGAGATCATTGGAAACTGCTGCTTCTTATTTCACTGGTTTCTGCCTAATAGTCTCTTGGATAGACAGTCTGAACTTTTAATCCTGTGATGCATGTATGACAGATAGCTATTGTACTGTGCATTAATCCTTTGGATTAGTACAGTCTGGAAAGCAAAGTTTAACACAAGGCAATGCTGGATTGAACGGGTCTATATTAAATCAGCAAATGCTTAAAAAAGTGAATGCTGATTGATCGATCCTAATTCACCAAACGCTGAAAATCCCAAACACTCGGAACAAAGATTTTTTCCTAGGGAAAAAATCATTGTTCCACAAAAAAAAAATCTAAAACAGTACCCCTGATGTAGGGGCCTGTGCCTGCCCCCCCCTACTTAAATATGCCAACTCCAAGATCACACCACAGTGGAGGAAATGGTAAACTCCCGAAACCGGCCCAGCAATTTTTTTCCCTGTGAAAAAAATTGCTTTTCCGGTTGTTTGGGATTTTCAACATTCACTCAAATAGGGTCAATGAATCAGAGTTCGCTTTTTTCAAGCATTCACTCATTCAATATAGACCCAGATGGAATGCATTTTGAAACTTTAAATATTACTATTCAGGGTTCATAACTTAGTGCAGTATATATTTCACATTTCAGTTATATCTTGTTTTACAGCTCCACCATCTACAGTTTTTCTTAACAGCTGGTTTACAGAACAACCTCAGTTAAGGTATGCTATCAAAGCCATATTTCTGTGAAGAACCTGTATACATTCTATATGTCTCCAACAGCATACCAGAATAAACACAACAGTTTTTATACCGATCTTTATTGCACATTAATATTAGTCAGTCACACTTTTTTATTTATTCAGTTCACACAGTAACAGTATACCTACTAACAGTAAGCAATGTACTCCTTCTTTATGATTTAAACAATATTATGCTAAACAAATTTGTACTCACCAGCCTGTCAGTGCGGCCTCAGTAGTCTGTTGGCATGGGCTTCTACATTAATAGCCCTCTCTCTGCTGCAGCTGTAGGGGAATAAAACAAACATTATGCAAACCTGTCTATCACATTCTCAGGCTAGTATTTTCTACAAACTACTTGATGGCTATACTTACTCACTACTGGAGAATTATGTGCCCATGCATCTTGGATCCACTGGGCCAAGAGCACCCTCTTCCTCCACTTTAGGTCAGTATAGTGGTATACCTGCTCACCAGTCTGGGAGATGCCAGTAGCACTGGTGAGATAATGTACAAGATGGTCCCAGGTTTCTGCCTTGTATTGTGAGCCCTGGTACTGGCCCTGCAGCAGTCTCTCCTCATGGTTTTCTACAAGGAGTCCAGCAATGACCTTGAACTCTTGAATGCTCCAGCACTGCTCCCGAAAATATGGTCCTTCACCTACACCAGCCATAACACCTGCATAGATGAATTATAACAGATTCTGGCTGTATTCCCGCCTGCACCATTTAAAAAAGGTGATATTCCCACCATTTCCCATCACTGGACCATTTTGAATATGTTAAGCTACACTAAGCAGTGCACAAATCCGCTAAGATGAGTTGAACAGTGCTTAAAGGGGCAATTGCTGAGCACTGCTTAACAGTGCACAAAACCACTTAGCTGAGTTACCTGCTGCTTAGCATTCATGTCTAAGTGATGCTTAAACCTGGTAAGCATAGCTGAGAATTGCTAAACATTGTTCACGTTTCATTTTTAGAAAATATCAGAATAATGACTTAATTTAGTGAGTGTATATAATTTACTTTATGTGACATCCCTCTATGTGCTTTCATTACATTAGCAAGGGGTGTGACTATACTGTATGGGACAATTGTGCATACATGGGTGGTTTCACATGTTATATGCACTCAAACTTCCATTTTACACCAGCTACACTACCCTCATTGACAAAAAAAAAGTTACTACATAATTTAAGTTGAAAAAAACAATTTTAACACTGCTTTCCCAAATAAAAATAACTTGTCTGTCTTGGTACATGAGCCATGAATGCCTGCATGTAAAGTTGGGACTTTAACCACTACACTATCTCAGTTTCGGAATTTCATCACTATATTTTCATTTATCTCCTATGGGATGTTTAAGCAATGCTAAGCGGAGGGTCATAATGCACAGCTACACTTAAACATTCCTTAGTATGGAAAAAAATATTTTATTATTATATTATATAGTGAATATTGTGGTTTTCTGACAAGTCATTGAGGACTGCAGTCAGGAAATAATGCCATACATTTGACTTTCAGACTTCTATCCTTCAGAAATTCATGCTAATGCATAACCTGTTTGCTATCAACTTTCTAAGTTTGTAAGAGCAATATTTAAGAAGTGTCCCTATTTTAGGGCTTTGTCCCCCCACTATTTGTGCCTTTGTCCACATTTCCTGCTGTAACATGTTGTGAGGTGTCATACGGCACTTTTACAATACAGGGGGTGTGTCACACAACCTGTTAAACACACCCTGCATTGCTTTCCTGCTCCCCTATGTATTTCAATGTCTGTGGACACTAACAGACTTATTTATTTCATTTCAGTGTCCACTGCTGTTAGGGCTGTGTGGACATAGACATGGATCACTCCGTGCAGGAATAGCACTATTCCTGCATGGAGTTTATTGAATCACAGGGCAAGACTTTAAACACTTGAATATAGACAAATATATGGTTGAATTTATATATGTGGAGGAACATAACATTAGTTAGGAAATTAAGTACGGGGAATCACTTAGGCAAAATAGTGCATACTTACTAATACTTCCATGGTGAGATTTGCAACTAGGAATGTAACTACTTATAGAGAAGTAGTGTTTTTAGAAGGGAGATGTTAACAGTTAGTACATACAACCAAATTGTATAAGTAGTGCTAAGTTAATAATTAACCTGGAGTGTTACATGTGCAAAGCCAGGATTCAAATAAGTGTCTTTTGAGAGATATTTTGAAATGTTTACGATGGCTTATGGATCTAATACTATGTGGAAGGTTATTACAATTCATGGCAACAAAGTTAGAGTAAAGATAGTTGCCTGCTCTATTGGCTACTTTGGTTACTTGGAGTTAGACTTTGTTAGATGATCAAAGATTATGAATGTTAGAATAGGGTTGTAGAAGGTTTTTTAGGGAAGGTACCTCGTCAGGATTGCTCATTATTTTGTGAGCCATTATTAATTTCTTATAGTTCATGACATGAGGTAGTTCCAATCAAGAAAGATTTTTGAGGCATTGACAGTGATCGGTTGAATGTGTGTAATCTGTTGCAAGTTTGGTATTCTTATTGTAACATGATTCTAATTTACATAGTTCTAACTTTTTTAGGATGGTAAGTATGGGAGATGCATATAAGAGTGAGGAGAGAAGGTGGGTTCTAGCTATGGCTATTCTTGCAGTGTCTATTAAGAATTTTTTGTTTCTATACTTTGTTCCCATTTTCTTGTGAACCTCTTTGATTCTGTTAGAAATGTGTATGTCAAATTTTAGTCTGTTGTCAATTATGATGCTTAATAGTTTTGTTTGGGAATCTGGGAAATTCCTAGTATTATTACTGGCAGTGATAAAAAGTTATCTGGAAGGTTAGTAGGTTTGGATGGATGAAAAATCATACATTTAGTTTTATTAGGGTTGAAAATGAGTTGTGAGTTTGCTAGCCACATTTTAATATCAGAGAAGGCTTTTTGTGTGACTGTAAGAAGTGCAACTATGCACGTATCTAGGCAGCAGTGGGTATAAAAACTATAAGGAACAGAATCCAAAACAAAAAATATATAAATACAGGTGTAGATGTATAGATATAGATATACATACATATATATATATATATATATATATATATATATATATATATATATATATATATATATATATATAGGTTTACTATCATATACCCAAAATGTACTCGGTCGACTGTTCACATGGTCGACCGAGACTGAGCAAAATTCACAATGTTGAACACCGTAATTGCCGAAATACATGTCGACTGCAACCTAGGGACGGGTTTTAACATGGGTCGAGATAGGGGCAGATGTGTATTTCAGCAATATCAGTGTTCAACATTGCCTACAGTTGACATTCCAATTTTCGAACGAAGTGGCATCAACCGACTTCACTTCGAATAAATGATAGTAAACCATATGTATAATTCCCTGTACATTTGTTTATAAATCTCAAACATGTTAAAGATGCTTTAATGTATTGCCTAGCTGTATGGGTCTAATAAATCATAAATTATTTCTAACCTTCTATGGTATAACAAGCATTCGGGTTAGGACGATTGAACAAAAGTTCAATTGTCCAAAATCAAATTACCGAATCCACTTTAGCAAAAGTGCTTTTTGCCGAAAAAGCACTTTTGCTAAAGTCCCTAGGAAATAGTAAAAAAAAAAAAAACACAAAAAAAAATACAACTAATGTTTACGCAGGGGGGTAAGCCCCCATGCCCCCCCCATGTGGGAGGCTGTGCCTCCCACATCCCCCTCTACTTTTATATTCTCACTCCGAGATTGCACTGCAGTGGAGAAAATGGAATAGTCCCTTATCCCCACAGTACTAAGATCTCAGCAACAGCCATTCCCCCATCATTTCCCTTGCCTTTTAGCATAATTCCATGAAAGTGCTTTTTCGGCAAAAAGCACTTTCGCGCAAGTATGCCCGGCCGTTTCAGTTTCAGAGAAACGGACATTCGGCAAACTGTCCTGGACCCCAACTATCCATAGTACCATTAGTACCAGTATTAGAGTTGCAGTGTCAGTTAACTCACTCAAGCCTAAAATGCCTTTTCTTGCATACTTCCAGTTCATACCATATCGTCTTATGGTGTCCAGAACTTTTTTTGTGTCTGCTTCCTTAACTTATTGACTTGCAAGCTAATAATAGACAGTATTAGAAAGGGCAAGGATTTATTTACAAAATGAAACTAAGATTGTTAGTCTAGGATGTCCTGCACAGGAGAAATTAATCTTTGTTTACCACTTAATATTCATATTTTCAATTTTATGTTCTTATTTTCATTACTGTGAGACCTACAGGTTATTAAGGGGCCTGATGTAAAACACAAATGTGGAAGATGTCAATGCTGGTTTATATTACAATATACTGGAAATATTGCCAGTGGTTTGCTAGCAATTATAAACATAGGCAATATTGTCATATGCATATATTACTTCAAAAACTAGGAAACCATGTAAAGCAGCATGGACACCTGCAGATATGCAGACATGTTTGCCTGTGGGCAAACTAGTTCTGTAGGACTGCACAGACAGCCACAATGACTACAAGGGTTTAACATAAGGCAATGCATAAAGTTCTAACACATTATAGGAAAGTGTAGTCAGTGCAGAGTACTATGCAAACCTGTTTTAAGCATGCTGAATAAATAGCTTAGTGGTGATCATCAAGGGTACATAAACTGCATTATAAATAATCCCTCTGTGGAAGTGAGTGTATTGAAAAGAGCCACACACATATGAACTGTAGGAATGAAAACAGAGAAGGAGGACAAGTGAAACATGGTAATGTACAGTAGATAAAGGCATGTCACTGTATGTACACCACAAAGACAAGACAGTTGTAGCATGAACAGTAATCACATATGTATATAATACATTATGTACTGCTGTTTACACCTCCTGTGTAGGGATAGTCATATCATCACACAGTTATTGTATATTATGTGACTGACACACAAGGTCACATATTAGTGGAGATGATTGGTTGTGATATAAGCATCCTGACATAATCACTGGAGAGGACATTTATCAAGGACAGTATATACAATAGGGGGTATGTGCATATTGTGAAAATATGCAAAATGAGTTGCTTGAATATGAATGTAATGTCAATGTAGGTTTCAATCAAGTGAGACACATAGCAACAGGCTCACGGACAGCAGTAAGCAGAAGCACACACAACCATGGACAACATCAATAATAACAGCAGTCATCTGTGTAATTGACATAAAATATGTGATTGCAAGTTGTTATACATGTTCTGCATGAACACACTTGTACAACTGTCGGGATTTGTCAGTAATCTATAAGGGGAATCAAGCACACCTTCCTCAATAACTAACACCTTTCAGAGTGTTAAGAGGGACACTACCATACCTGTAGTTTAAATTGGTCAATCCTGGTTAGTTGACAGATTTACATGGCATATATATGCCATCATCCACACTTGTACAACTGTTACCCATGCCATCAGTGTTGTCAATGAAGTATGTATTTACTGGGTGCATCACAGAAACATACATCTTGTATAACACTTTGAAGGGAGTTGCACTGTCATCTCCTAATAGTTATGCAGTAAAACAAATACATAGGTGTGACCGAAAAGATGTGTGGTTTCACACTGTGGCAAAACTGATACACTTAAGTAAGTCATCCCTGGAAGATGTGTTTGGAGATACATGCAAAAGGGTCTATTGTACTCAGTTATTGCAGTGATGATGACTGAGAACAATAGGACTATAATGCTCTTTATGTGGATGTCCTGCACATACTCAGGTGTTGTGTGACATACAAGGGATTAGTCACCACTGGGGGAACATGTTGTGGAAGTTTTGCACACTATCTACCTGAAACATCATTTATATTGCAATTAGTTTGTGCATTTGCCTTCATAAAGGAAACTATCCCCGCATGATTTTTTGTTCATTTACTGTGTCTCCATGACTCTGGTAACAATCCTTTGTGTGTGTTAATACTGTCTGCATTATGCCAATACAAATTTTGGATTCAATGATTGTCAACAATTTATAGTCGTCCACAAAGCTAGTTAGACACAGGATTTTTAAGTTTGTCTTGGCATTTGAGACTTAAATAATGAACAGGAAAAGGCATAGTACATGATCCTGAAGTATGGACCTGGTCACTGGAGTCCAGATTGTGATGATGTCAAACACTTTGACATAATGTAGCCTGTATGTGATCCATTTCGCTATCCATTAGGTGACATAGGTGTTAATGCTCACCTGACACATTTTCTGTGACCTTCTTGAAGACATTGAATGGATTTAACAGACATGATGTAGCCTTAACAAATCAAACATGGGTCTGGTTCATGGTCAGGAGATTACCTGTCTCCTTTTTGATTAGGTCCATGATGACTCATTGGTCTGCCTCTCAGATTAGGATAGTCAGGATAATGGGTCTGTAAGTCCATGCATCATGTGATGTTCCCCCATGTTCAGATAGATGACTGTTGATGTACACCCTTTTACAAGATCATAGGCTGTCTGGAGGCTGTGTTTAAGTAGGGATACAACTTGTCTTCTAGATTAGGTTTTAAGTCACACTATAGGCTACTTTTCTGCACATGTACAATACAAGCTCTGGTACTACAGAATTTGCTGTCCTTCACCATACATGTGTACATGTGTGCATTACACAACCCCACCCTCAAGTGCAGTTTGACTTGACATATGCATATAGATACTTTGCAGAAGCCATTATGACTGCTACATTATTAAATTGATGTCCATTGTGGCATTACCTGGACACTCCTTGCCTGTTGACTGGGTGCCACTCACCTCCATGACTTGTGTGTGTTGGCTTTGCTGACATGTGGCGGCTGCCCCCAAGGTTGGCAAGGAGCTCCTCCATTGGTGTAAGTGGGGCCTGCCTAGCAAGATCCCCACCAGTTGGGGAACAGTCCCTTGCCATGGCAGCAGCCCTTTGCCGGGCATGGCTCATCAGATCAGTTGCCTGATGCCTGGCCTGGTCATATTTGTGTCCATGGTGGCCTAAGTTGTTTACTCTGTGGACAAGCTCAACCCACAGGGCAGTCTCCTCCCACATATTCTGTTGGGCATGGCCAAACATCATGGTGATTGATTATTATCTCAGAGATTAATGCAGTTTCAGCTGCAGTATATGCTGGCTGCTTTGCACAGTGCATGTCACCTGGAAGACATAAACAGGGAAACAAATCACAAGACCTCATACATTGGTCAACATTATTTACATAATCTGCACATCAACATTGACTAGCATTAGCCACCACTAATGACCACATCATACCCCTGTCATCTATCAGCACAGTATGAGCGTGCATTGCACTCCTGGTGCTATGTCATGTTCTCTCCAATGAGGGCCAGTAAATTGCATAAACCACCATTCATCATTCACCTTTGTGCAGTGGGATGACAGTGGTTGTCTTCCTTGCAGAAGGGCTGTCAATGGTTCTCAGGCTTTGCTTGCATACAGTGTGTAATGGAGCTGGAAGCATATTCCTGTGTTCATGTAGGATGAAGACAGGAATATTATCAGCTCCCATGGAGACTTACATTTGTTGCCTTTGATTAGGCATTATGGAGCTGCTCCCTGATGATGATGAGGGGAGGGGTGCAGGTGATGTGAATGAATATCCACCTATACTGATGGTGGGACAGGAGGGTGATGTTTTCCCTTAACCTGTCTGCAGCAGGTTGGCTATAGCTATCCTGTGTGTTATGTGGTGTGATTGGCCACCAGTACAGGGTGGGTTGGGTTGTTGCCTCTGCGATTGAAGAGATGTGTGAAGATAGCCTTGCGATTAGCCTTGGTGGATGTATCCAATATTTACTCATAGTTAGCCTTACAGTAATTCACTTGTGACCCCATATACCTATTCAGACATAGGTTGACTTGCTTCCAAGTTGGTGCCTGCACCTACTTGGCCCTGTACAGCCAATATAGCAATGGATTATGTGGTTTGTGTATTGCTGCTGTCCAGAAAAAGGGATTACTCTACCTTGGTGGAGGCAGGTTTTATGAGTCAGGAATTGCTGAATTCATACAGCTATGTAGGTGCTCATATAGATGTTTGTAGTGGGCATGTACTCAAGGTCAAAACACAGCTGGACAACTCTCCATTTTCAAGCTGATAATCATGCTTATTCTGGTACCCATGTCTGTGTCAGGGCAATGCAACAGAATTTATGTCTGTTGAATGCACACAGACTAAGACTACACACGTATACATCATGTACAGCTTATTTACCTGACATTTTGCATCTCATGTCTGCTGTGTTGAGGCTTCCAGCTGCACCTACTCATACATACATGTGCACAGGTAATATCTGATATACATTTCTGTTCTATGTCAGTATGACACACTGTATTTACACTCTTTCTGCTCAGTCATACCTCTCAACCTGTTAGAGCAGGACATGAGGAGGACAACACACATAAATGGGGGGTAATGACCAAAAATTAGTGGTACTTTATTAATATTGCTGTAACACACAAGTCACTTGATAGCACAGTAGGCTTTGCATTCACAGAAATACCCTGGAAGATGCCCAGCACTCATTTGTATGCTATTATGTTCTAATGTCAGTCTTCACAGATTTGCCAATGATTTGCCAGACATAACACAACTCTGTAAGTAAGTGACTACAAATATGAGGCACAAATATGGTCAGTGTGCATAACACTGGACAGTTGAATGGTATGAGTTCTGTATATCGCATGCAGTTCAACACACGTCTGCGACAGTAGTTTACTATGCACATACCCTGTATAGGTCTCATAGATTTGTGAGAAAAAGCATGTTTATTATAGTTGTATTCATAAGTTACATATGGATATTTACGACATCCCACTAGCTGGCCTAGCAGTGTCACCATCAGTATTGTTCAACAGACACTCCAATAGTAGCCATACATGAACCATCCTTTGCTGAGGTGACTCATGGGAATCAACTGTGATCTATGTCACTGTAAACAGACCCGGGTGCTATGGCCATAGGTGTTGATCAGCAACATCTTGTTGAGACATATTTGTTAAACTTCCTATTTCCCATTGTTACATACCCCCTACTGCATTCCATTTCATGCTTATGTGACTGATGTGCCTTTTTTCCAAGTATAGTTAGTTTGCTTTTGATTTCTGTTTGTTTTTGTTTGTTTGTCTGTCTCTCTCTCTCTCTCTCTCTCTCTCAGAGATGTCGGGTATACATCTGTTTTGCATAGGCATAGGCATGATCAGCTGATGGCCTGTGCACCAATTGGTGTCCACACTTGCTAATTGCATACAGAACAGCTGCGTTGTTATTCCTATAGCCAATTGCATGGCAACACACACCTGTAATTGAGTATTTCATGTGGGCATTGGCCCTTTTCCTTGTCTGTGAGGAGAACATCATGGAGGTGTGTGAACAACAGCATCACAGAGGGTCATTGGAAATACCTCTTACAACAACAAATGTGGAGACAGCCCAGCAAAATGGGGAGGAAGGTTTCAGACCTAGGGACAGAATGTAAGTATTGCTGTTATACAGTTGGATTAATACTAGTTTAACAGGGTTTGTGTTGACATGGATTTTCTGTGTAATATTAAGTCTGACAAGGTTATGTGGTTGACATAACTCTCAACTGTAGGGCTAACTGCAGAATGGACAGAGGTTTAACTCCTATGTTTGGTCTGTTCCTTAGACAGTTTTTGTCTTTGGTAAATCAGTAGCATATGCTGGGGACTGCAGTCAGTAAATCCTAACATCCATTTGTGTTCATGACTTCATATGCCTCAGAAAAGATATGTTACAATAAAACATGTAACCTCAGCAACATTCTCAGTTTCTAGCAGCAATATTTCAAATATGCCCCTGTTGTTTGGTCTCTGCCCCCCAATTATCTCAGGCTTTGTCCAGATGTCATGCAGTAAGAGGTTGATAGGTATGGTATATCATTATTTAGTGCCTTCATTCCTGATATCATCCCAATGATGTAGAAGAATGCAGACATGTTATGAGGTAGAGGCTATATATATATATATATATATATATATATATATATATATATATATATATATATGAGGATGAAGTCTGGATATGTTGTGGGATTCTGTACAGTTGAGAGATATGTGTACGTCTGGCAGTTGTTAACAGACTGTCAGGATTGTGTAGCAGTGTAGTGTGTAGTGTGTAAATATTAGTTGGACTGTGTAGGGTGGGGGGAGAATGTACATGTCATGGCTCCTTTTCTATCTGACTGTGCATGCTGCTCCAGTTTCTAGTGGTCTGTCAGCTGTATATGTTTGTAGAAGCAGACTGAGACATGTCCTATACCACCTCAGGATTCCTACTACACTTTGAATTGGGCCATTATATGTAGGGGTAGTGTGTGAGTGGCAAACATGATATTTGTATTCACACAGTTGTTATATTCTAGTGTTCATTTGGCTTACCAGTTTGTCACTGTGACTGTGGTGAAATTGGATGTGGGTATGCACTTTCACATCGATGTCTGTTTTTCACTACTGTTACATCCCTGTAGTACCTGATATATTTGTAAATACATGTGTAATTCCCCATAGCTGATTCACACCGGTGTCTGTTTTTCCCTACTGTTACATCCCTGTAGTGCCTGATATATTTGCAAATGCATGTATAATTCCCCATAGCTGATTTGGGGTAGTGTTGTGTCAGTCTGGCTGTAGTGTGGATGGTACTTGGTGACATGCTTAGCAGCTCAGTGTGGTTTCCCTATTGTGATGGTATGTCCAGATATTTGTAGGAAGTCCAGTTGTCTGGCTCATATCTTTGGTCTGGTCCCCATAAGTGTTGTGCATTTGTGACAAATCAGTGGGATGATGTGAGGATTTAAGTCATTAACAAATGAGAAGCAATTGAGTGTTGGACTTGTGCCATTTCAGTCAATATATGTTAGAACAGACAGTGTTACTGCAGCAACTGTCTCAGCTTATCTACTCAACTATTTCAGATATGTCCCCATGTTCATGGCTTCCTCCCCCCACTTTGTCAGGCTTTATCCAAATTCATTGCACTAAGGGGTTCTGAGCATACCTGTCAACTGGCTGGATTGTTTCAGAATGTCAAGGTTTATTACTCATATTTTCAGTGTGTTCCACAAAATATTCTTATTTCTCTGGTAAATTGCTGTGATAATGTGAGGATTCTTGTCAGTAAATGATGAAATACATTTCAGTGTCAGACCTCATATCTACAGAAAATGTTTGCAGAAACAAACCCGGCTACTCTTGCAACTGTCTGCATTTCTAATGGCAATATTTAAAGATTTCTCTACATTTCACCCATTGTCCCCTCATTATGACAGCCTTTGCCCAAATGTCTTACACTAAGAGGTTGAGTGGTATGGTTCTGAGGTACGACTGCATTACATGTTATGCATATATATATGTGTGTATATATATATATATATATATATATATATATATATATATATATATATATATATATATATATATGTATATATACAAAACCTGAGTGATTCCACAGAGCTTTTTCCCTACTGTTAAATGACTACACTGAATGATATGTTCGCAAAAGCATCAGAAATTCATGCAGCTTACATGGTGTAGTGGTACATTGCTCTGATTATAGTGTATGTGGTCTTGGGTTTGAGACTTTACTTAATGATTATTTTGTTGCTAGGCAGAACAGCAGCTGATAGAGTCAGAGTGATTAAAGCAGTTTTAAGTGGCTTTAAGTGGGTTTGCATGGGTTTGTGTGACGCTAAGTGATGCCAACTTATAGTTAACAGTACAGATGCTTAATCCATTTTGCTTTCACTTAGCATTGCGCAACTCTCTTACTCCCACTTACTCCCGCTTACACCTGCACTAATTCCTTTAAGAGAAATGAAAAAGGGGTTATAGGAAAGTGGTGAGAAAGAGGCATACAGAGGGAGAAACAATATGAAAGGTAGCTAGGAATGTGCAGGACGGTTGTAGGGAAGGTCCATAGCTGTCCATTTTTTATACAGCAACAGCTGTGCATTTGTACGGAATTTGGAGGTGAATTTTGACACTTAAATGCCAGACAGAGGGGTGAGGACAACAGAAATGTGTTATCAAGCCAATTGGACCAGATTACATGTATGCAGAAGACACCTGTGTGAAATGGACAGGTATGTATGGGGCTATAATTTGTTTTGGAACAGATGCCCTTTTTTTCTTTGTTAAGGTGAGAGTATGATGTTGGCGAAGGATTGTGGGTACATCTGGGGAGGTAGGTTGGGTAGGGAGACAGACAGGACAGCAGACAGGGGCAGTGTATGACATATGAGAGGGTAAACACCTTGGATGGGGAGGGTGGTTGGGAATCCAAAGCCCATGAGCCCCCAAATGTATACAGTGGGACTGAGGTCCCCAGCCATGGGCAGCCACCACTGCTCCTTCACAGCCCCAAAGGTGACTGTACTGAAGGCCCGACAGAAGGGGTGGCCTGTCCCTTGAGGTGTGACAGATGGCCCTCAATCTTGCACAGCTACCCACCCAACTCTGCTTGGATGTCACTGCACACTAAACCATGGAACTGACTGCAGATGACAAGTTCCTGTCCACGCCTGCTCCCAGGGTGGGATGGGCCTCATCCCCTCAGGCAGTTCCACCCATAGGTAGTGCAAGACCAGTGGATGAGGAAGTCAAGGGTTGGGTCCCAGATGTGCTGGGGCCTGGTGCCACAAAAGGATCTGCATTCCCAAATGTGCTACGGTGTTGAGGTTTTAAAAAATATGTTGGTTAGTCATGAACAGCACATTTCAAGATTAGTTATAACAGCATGCATGGGTGCTCCAATTAACTCCTTAAAACAGATTTGAAACAGTTGCATAGCAAAACAAACACATGCATAAATGGAACAACAGTATGCATCATAGCAGCATGCCAGTAACATTGATGGCAGCAGGCCAACAACAATGGTATTTGAACAAGGTATGTTAACATGCAACCCATCAAATATATGAACAATAACAGAACACAAGTCCCAACATTGAGTTTAGAGAAAAACATACCCGTGGTATATGATTTATAGTATTGATCCAGATGAGGAGTGGGGGGAGAGACAAAAAGTCCATTAATAACTGCTTATGCTTCTATTTTCCACAAACAGTACTGCTCAATACTCTATGCATCTGCCCTCACTTTATATCTGCCTAGCTTCTGTAGCACAAACATACATATTAAACTGCAAGCTTGGAATGGTATTGGGCAAACTGTGACAACTCTAGGTACATAACTAGAGGTGACTCGCACATGTCAGGGTTACATATCTGGCACAGGAGGGGTACCCTGAACTGATGTTATGTGAGTGTGCTACTGGCATACTTCAACTGATTTTCTATCTGTATCCAGGGTTACTGGCAGCACTGACTACTAGGTGTGACAGCATGACACTTGAGAGACATGTATCGGGAACAGTGCATGTTGCATGTACCTATCCTGCCGTCATTTGTAGGCATGTGGTGGGACAGTTGAACAGTTCTACACAGTTTATTAGTATACCCTTCATGCAGCTACTAACAGCATTTCCTTACCTGTAAAACCTGTGGAGAAAATATCTGTTAACACTACCTGACTGTTTTTACATTTATTCCTGATTCCTTGGGTGTAGATATGCACACATCTTAGTACCACTTCCTGGATTCAAACCATGTCTGGGTGTGCAAAATAAACAATTAAGTCATTCCTCATCACACTGTGATACTGGAGAACTACTGCTTCATGCTTCACTGGTTTCTGCCTAATAGCCTCTTGGTTAGACAGTCTGAACTTGTAATCCTGTGATGCATGCATGACAGTTTTTTTTACTGTGCATTAATCCTTTGGATTACTATGATTTGGAAAGCAAAGGTTAACACAAGGCAATGCTGGATGGAACACACTTTGAAACTTTGCATATTACTACACAGGGTTCAGAACATAGTGCAGCATATATTTCACATTTAATTTATATCTTGTTTTACAGCTCTGACATCTACAGTTTTTCTTAACAGCTGGTTCACAGAACAACCTCAGTTAATGTATGCTGTCACAGTCATACTTGGTGTGAAGAACCTGTATACATTCTATATGCCTCCAACAACATAGAATAAACACAACAGTTTTTGTACAGATCTTTATTGCCCATTACTATTAGTCAGTCAGACTTTTTTATTTATTCAGTTCACACAGTAACAGTATACCAACTAGCAGTAAGCAGTGTAATCCTTCTTTGCAATTTGAACAATATTCTGCAAAATAGATTGGTACTCACCAGCCTGTTGGTGCAGCTTTAGCAGTATGTTGGCATGGGCTTCTATGTTGATAGCCCTCTCTGCTGCAGCTGTAGGGGAATAAAACAAACATTATGCATACCTGTCTAATACATTCTCAAGCTAGTATTTGCTAAAAACGACTTGATAGTGATTCTAACTCACTACTGAAGCATTCCATGCCTGTGGATCTTGGATCCACTGGGCCAAGAGTGCCCACTTCCTCCACTTTAGGTAAGTATAGTGGTGCCGTACCTGCTCACCAGTCTGGGAGATGCCAGTAACACTGGTGAGATCATGTATGAGATGGCCCCAGGCCTCTGGTTTGTATTGTGAGCCCTGGTACTTGCCCTGGAGCAGTCTCTCCTCATAGTTTTCTACAAGGAGTCCAGCCATGCCCGCTGGACTCTTGAATGCTTCAGCACTGTGCCCAAAAGAGCATTCCTTCTCATACACCAGCCATAATACCTGCACAGATGAACTATAACAGATTCTCGCTTTATTCCTGCCTGCGCCATTTAAGTAAGGCAATATTCCTGCCCTTTGCCATCATTGGACCATTTTGAATATGTTAAGCTCCGCTAAGCAGTGCACAAATCTTCTAAGCTGAGTTGAGCATTGCTTAAAGGGCTAATTGCTGAGCACTGCTTAACAGTGTGCAAATCCACTTAGCTGAGCTACCTGCTGCTTCGCATTCATGTCTAAGTGATGGTTAAACCTGATAAGCATAGCTGAGCATTGTTAACCATTGCTCACTTTTCATTTTTAGAAAATATTAGAATAATGACTTCATTAAGTCAGTGTATATAGTTTACTTTACATGACATCCCTCTATGTGCTTTCATTACATTAGCAAGGGAATTGACTATACTGTATGGGATACTTGTGTAAACATGGGTGGTTTCACATGTTATATGCACTCACACTTCCATTTTACACCAGCTACACTACCCTGGCTGACAAAAAAAGTTACTACATAATTTAAGTCGAAAAAAATAATTTTAACACTGCTTTCCCATGCAAAAATAACTTGCCGGTCTTGGTATTCAAACCATGAATGCTTGCATGTAAAGCCAAGACTCTAACCACTACACTATCTCAGTTTAGAAATTGCAGCTGTATATTTTCATTTATCTCCTATGGGATGTTTAAGCAATGCTAAGCAGAGGACCATAACGCACACACCCGCTCAGCTACAGTTAAATATTCCTTAGTATGGAAAAAAATATTATATTATTATTATATTATTATATTATATAGTGAATATTGTGGTTTTCTGACAAGTCATTGAGGACTGCAGTCAGGAAATCATGACATACATTTGACTTTCAGACTTCTATCCTTCAGAAATTCATGCTAATGCATAACCTGTTTTCTATCAACTTTCCAAGTTTGTAAGAGCAATTAACTAGTAACCAAAGACAGAAAATTCCTTCACAAGTGTATCAAAAGATACTGCTTCCAGTAAACAATAAAGGCTGTCCTCCGTAAAAGTTCTTAAAACTCTATGTAGTAATCAATCCACCGGGCAAAACGGGTTGCAAAGAACTACAACTGATTTATTTATTTAACATAAAATAATGAAAAAAGAAGGATTTTAAAATCAGCTTCCTTACAAGTCAGTGTGTGTCTAAAAAGGGCATTGTTTTCATTATTTTTGTGTATATCACGTAAATGCTCATATATACATACCCTTAGGTTACGTTCAGTTTTTCCTATATAGTACCCCCAATAGGTCTTATAGTATACCAAATATACAACACCTTTGGAATAACAACTATTATGTCTCTTTCCTTTTATAGTCATATTTAAACTGGGAATATTTAATTCCTTTGTTCCAGCTATGAATGGGCATTGTCCACATCTCTCACATTTGAAGGTACCATATTTTAAACAAGTTCCACCTATGTGCGTATTCATTCTCCTTTCCAAGATATTTTTCAAGTTTTTATTCCTTCTAAAACTATATCTCAATGATTTTTGAAATACTACTACTCTAATTGGTATCCTACTGAACATCTCCCAGGTGTCGTCAATACATTTCTTCAACCATCCCATTCCATTGTGATATGTCGATGTTAAATATGGTAGTTGCACTATCCTTTGTTCATTGTTGGCATTCCCAATTTTTGTTCCAATGGCTTTCCCACTAGTTAGTAAAGGTACATAAGTAGTTCCCCATCTTTTTATAACAAATTCCTTAATGGGTTTAATTAACTCATCTGGGTACCCTCTCTCTTTGAGCATCCTATGTAGGTTCCTTATTTCTTCCAAAAAAAATCAACGTTATTAGATGTCATCCTAGCTGTTCTAATCATCTGCCCCTTCACTATGTTCCTTTTAAAGTGATATGGATTGTCACTTTCATAGTGTAAGTATGAATTTGAGTACTAGATTTGTAAGTGTTGTTACCATAGTCTTTCTGTAACCTGACATCTAAGTAATGCATTTCATCTTTGCCAATCTCGTGTGTAAATTGTAAAAAATTAGTACTGTGAGTTATGTAGTACATAAATTCTGTAATCTAGCACTAGTCATTTGGTACTTTAACAAATGTATAGATAGTAAAATAGTACCAAAAAGACTTAGGATAAATAAATTTCCCAACAACACTACTGTAGATATGGATTTTTTTAAATTGTTAGTGATATTCTGAATGAATGTGGGCTGGCCATTTTAAAAGCTATGGTAAGGAATAATGAAAGACTAATGGAAAATTGTAAAGCTGAAATTGAGAGACTAAATAGAGAAATCAATGCTGATTTATTGTTTACTGTTACTGAGTTAGAACACTACAGGATGTTGACAATATTATTTCAAAGGGTAGCTGGAACAAAGGAATTAAATATCCCCAGTTTAAATATGACTATAAAAGGAAAATATATAATAGTTGTTATTCCAAAGGTGTAAATTTGGCATACTGTAAGACCTGTTGGGGGTACTATATAGGAAAAACTGAACGTAACCTAAGGGTACGTATATATGACCATTTACGCGATATAAGCAAAAAGAATGAAAACAATGCCCTTTTTAGACACACACTGATTTGTAAGGAAGCTGATTTTAAAATCCGTCTTTTTTCATTATTTTATGTTAAATAAATAAATCAGTTGGAGTTCTTTGCAACCCGTTTTGGCTGTTGGATTGATGATCACTGCATAGAGTTTTAAGAACTTTTACAGAATACAGCCTTTATTGTTTACTGGAAGTAACGTCTTTTGATACATTTGTAAGAGCAATATTGAAGAAGTGTCCCTATTGTTATGGCTTTGTCCCCCCATAATTTGTGCCTTTGTCCACATTTCCTGCTTTAACTGGTTGTGAAGTGTCAACAGCACTTTTACAATGCAGGGGGTGTGTCACAGAACCTGTCATGTACCCCCGGCATTGCTTCCCTGCTCCCTCCCTCCAATCTATTTCAATGTCTGTGGACGCTGAAATACTTATTTATTTCTACACAATAAAAGTAATAAACAAAAATATTGGTTCCCTTTATAGAATCAAACCATTCCTTACACCTGAAGCTCGGACCACCTTAGCTAGTTCTCACCTTATCTCTACCCTTCTATATGCTTCTACTATTTATACCAATCTCTCTAAAAATAACCTCAAGAAACTTGCGACATCTTACCATAATATTGCTCGATTTGCCACAGGATCCCTCTTCAGAACTCATCACTGTCTTAACCTAAAACAACTAAGCTGGCTTGAACTTCCTAACAGGCTGATTTATCAACAGCTCTTAATTGCTCACAATATTCTATATCAGCCTTCTAAAACACCAATTATCTCTAACCTCATTACGCCTTATAATAACTTGAAACACCTACGCTCATCAAGCAAACTACTGGTTAATATTACCATACCCAATAACTCTGCAGGTGATAGCCTTTTTTCTAACTCTGTTGGAAAAATGTGGAACAAACTGTCATCTGATATCTCATCTTTGTCTAGTCTTCCACTCTTTAAAAATCAGCTGAAAACACATCTCAATAAACACTGGCTTTGTTCCTGTAACAACCCAGATTAACCTTTCTTTTTCATTTCCTCCTTAATTCCTCCTCACACAACATCCTATAGACATATGTAAAAAAAAAAAAAAAAAAAAAAAAAAAAAAAAATTATATGCTTATTGTTAGAATCTGTATAGCAGATATCTACTAAACTTTGTTTATGTAATTTCCTGCGATGACTATGCCTGTTTGCATGTATATCTCATGTTCTGACTCAATGTGTTATTATTTTTGACCTTGTATTGACTGTTTCTGTGAATTATCTGTAATATCGTTGGAGCTTTTCTCCCCGGGCCTCTACTGAAAATGGACATATATCCAGCTGGACTAGCCCGGTCAACAAATGTAAAATAAAATAAAATAAAATAAAATTTAATTTCAATATCTGCAGACACTGAAATACTAGCTTAATAGTAGATAAATTCTCTAATATTATTCTGTATTCCTTTTAGAAAGTAACATATGGCACTTTCTGAGTGCATGGGGCATGTTAACTCTGTGAGTAGTACTATAACATGCCCCCTGTACTCTGTTCATGTCTGTATAGCCCTTATCAATAATGCACCTTCATGAATGTGCAATGCACACTGCTGTTAGGGCTGTGTGGATATGGACACGGTTCATTCCGTGCAGGAATAGCACTATTCCTGCATGGAGTTTATTGAATTGCGGGCAAGACTTTAAACCCTTGAATATAGACAAATATATGGTTGAACTTATATATGTGGAGGAACATAACATTAGTTAGGAAATTAAGTACAGAGAATCACTTAGGCAAAGTAGTGCATAGTTACTAATACTTCCATGGTGAGAGTTGCAGCTAGGAATATAACTACTTATAGAGAAGTGGTGTTGTTAGAAGGGATATGATGACACTAAGTACATACAGCCAAATTGTATAAGTAGTGCTAAGTTAATAATTAACCTGAACTGTTACATATGCAAAGCCAAGATTCAAATAACTGTCTTTTGAAAGATATTTTGAAATGATTAAGACTGCTTATGGATCTAATACTATGTGGATGGGTATTCCAATTCTTGGCAAAAAAGTTAGAATAAAGATAGTTGCCTGCTGTATTGGATACTTTGATTTCTTGGAGTTAGTCTTTGTTAGATGATCAAAGATTACGAATGTTAGAATAGGGTTGTAGAAGGTTTTTTAGGGAAGGTACGTTGTCAGAATTACGGATTATTTTGTGAGACATTATTAATTGGTTATAGTTCATAACTTGAGGTAGTTCCAATCAAGAAAGATTTTTGAGGCATTGACAGTGATGGGTTGAATGTGTGGAATCTGTTGCAAGTTTGGCAATCTTATTGTAACATGATTCTAATTTACATAGTTAAATCTTTTTGAGGCTGGTAAGCATGGGTGCATATAAGAGTGAGGAGAGAAGGTGGGTTCTAGCTATGGCTATTCTTGCAGCGTCTGTTAAGAATTTTTTGTTTCTATACTTTGTTCCCATTTTCTTGTGAACCTTTTTGATTGTGTTAGAAATGTGTAAGTGAAATTTTAGTTTGTTGTCAATTATGATGCTTAATTGTTTTGTTTGGGAATCTGGGAAAATCCTAGTATTATTACTGGCAGTGATGTAAAAGTTAGCTGGTAGATTCATAGGTTTAGATGGATGAAAGATCATACATTTAACTTTATTAGAGTTGAGAATGAGTTGTGAGTTTGTCAGCCGCATTTTAATATCAGAGAAGGTTTTTTGTGTGACTGTAAGAAGTGCAACTAAGTGCGTATCTAGGCAGTAGAGGTTATAAAAACTATGAGGAATAGAATTATAAACTTGCTGAAACTGATGTATCTGAAAAAAATATATAAATATAGATATAGATATATAGATATAGATGTACATATATATATATATATATATATGTGTGTGTGTGTGTGTGTGTGTGTGTGTGTGTGTGTGTGTGTGTGTGTGTGTGTGTATATATATATATATATATATATATATATATATATATATATATATACAGACACACACACATATATATATGGGTCTACTTCATTTGATCGAAAGACCATTTCACCTAAACCCATTTGATCGAAATTTCTTGTGATTGAAAACCAGTATTCAAGGCATCAAACTAGGATTTGTCCCCCTCCCCAATGTTGCACGACCCTAACGTTGGTATATATATAGTTAGGGGGGTATGGGGGGTGCAGCCCCCACATGGGGGGTGTGGGGGGCACAGCCCCCTACCTAGTTTCCTTTAAAAGAAGAAAATAAAACAAAAAGTACAGATTTTAAACAAAAATAGGTGGGGCTTTGCTCCCACACACCCCAATTTGGGGGGCTGTGCCACCACATCCCCCCACTATATATACCAACTCCAGGGTCACACGACATTGAGGAGGGGACAATTCCCTGTTATTTGCCTTGAATACTGGTTTTCGATCAAATGAAATTTTGATCAAATGGGTTTAGGTCAAATGGTCTTTCGATCAAATGAATTAGACCCATATAGATATATATATATATATATATATATATATATATATATACCTTCATAACATCGACAGACCCTTTCATTGAAACGCATTTCACTGACAACTAGGAAATACAGGAATTTAAGGCAAATAAAAGAGATTTGTCCCTCTCCCCAATGTAGTGTGACCCTGGAGTTAGTATATATAGTTAAGGGGGTGTGGGGGGCACAGCCCCCACATTGGGGGGTGTGGGGGGCAAAGCCTCCACCAATTTTTGTATAAATACTGTACTTTTTGTTTTATTTTCTTCTTTTAAACCAAAATAGGTGGGGGGCTTCGCCCCCACACCCCCAATGTGGGGGGCTGTGCCCCCACCCCCTAACTATATATACAAACTCCAGGGTCAAACTACATTGGGGAGGGGGACAAATCCCTGTTATTTGCCTTAAATTCCTGCAAGTAGTAGTTGTCAGTGAAATGGTCTGGCAGTGAAATGGGTTTCAATGAAATGGTCTGTCGATGTTCTGAAGGTAACCCATATATATATATATATATATATATATAAACTTCCCTGTACATGTGTTTAGAAATCCCAAAAATGCTAAAGATGCTTAATGTATTGCCTAGCTGTATGGGTCTAATAAACCATACATTATCTCTAACCTTCTATGGTATAACAAGCATCCATAGTACCATTAGTACCAGTATTAGAGTTGCAGTGTCAGTTAACTCACTCAAGCCTAAATTGCCTTTTCTTGCGTACTTCCAGTTCACACCATACCATCTTATAGTGTTTGGAACTTTTTTGGGGTCTGCCACCTTAACTAAGTGACTTACAAGCTAATAATAGACAGTACTGGAAAGGGCAAAGAGTTATTTACAAAAAGATATTACAATTGTTAGTTTAGGATATGTCCTGCACAGGAGAAATTAATCTTTGTTTACCACTTATTGTTCATATTTTCAAATTTTTGTTCTTATTTTCATTACTGTGAGACCTACAGGTTATTGAGGGGCCTGATGTAAAACACAAATGTGGAAGACGTCAATGCTGGTTTATATTACAATATATTGGAAATATGCCAGTGATTTTCTAGCAATTATGAAAATAAGCAATATTGTCATATGTACATATTACTTCAAAAACCAGGAAACCATGTAAAGCAGCATGGACACCTGCAGATATGCAGACATGTTTGCCTGTGGGCAAACTAGTTCTGTAGGACTGCACAGACAGCCACAATGACTACAAGGGTTTAACATAAGGCAATGCATAAAGTTCTAACACATTATAGGAAAGTGTAGTCAGTGCAGAGTACTATGCAAACCTGTTTTCGGCATGCTGAATAAATAGCTTAGTGGTGATCATCAAGGGTACATAAACTGCATTATAAATAATCCCTCTGTGGAAGTGAGTGTATTGAAAAGAGCCACACACATATGAATTGTAGGAATGAAAACAGAGAAGGAGGACAAGTGAAACATGGTAATGTACAGTAGATAAGGGCATGTCACTGTATGTACACCACAAAGACAAGACAGTTGTAGCATGAACAGTAATCACATATGTATATAATACATTATGTACTGCTGTTTACACCTCCTGTGTAGGGACAGTCATATCATCACACAGTTATTGCATATTATGTGAATGTCAACATAGGTCTCAATAAAGTGAGACACATAGCAACAGGCTCACGGACAGCAGTAAGCAGAAGCATACACAACCATGGACAACATCAATAATAACATCAGTCATCTGTGTAATTGACATAAAATATGTGATTGTAAGTTGTTATACATGTTCTGCATGAACACACTTGTAAAACTATTGGGATTTGTCAGTAATCTTTAAGGGGAATCAAGCACACCTTCCTCAATAACTAACACCTTTCAGAGTGTTAAGAGGGACACTGCCTTTCCTGTAGCTTAATTTACAGTCAATCATGGCTAGTTGACAGGTTTGCATGACATATATATGTCACCATCCATACTTGTACAACTGTAACCCATGCCATCAATGTTGTCAATGAGGTATGTATTTACTGGGTGCATGACAGGAACATGTATCCCACATACATCTTGCATAACACCTTGAAAGGAGTTATGCACTGTCATCTCCTTATGTTAATGCAGCTAAAAGAATACATAGGTGTGGCTGAAAAGATGTGTGGTAGCACACTCTGGCAAAAGTGATACACTTAAGTAAATCATCCCTGGAAGATGTGTTTGGAGGTACATACAAAAGGGTGTATTGTACTCAATTATTGCTGTGATGATGACTGAGAACAATAGGACTATAATGCCCTTTATGTTCATGTCCTGCACATCCTCAGAGGTTGTGCTAAATACAAGGGATTGGTCACCGCTCTGGGAACATGCTTGTGGAAGTTTTGCATACTTTCTATATCAAATATTGAATACCTTGCAAGTGTGAATGGAGATCCCTGTAGGGAATTCTTCCCTTTACTTCAATGTAGTGCAATCTCAGAGTTGGTATATTTAAGTAGTGGCGGTGGGGTGCAGGGGTGTTTGCCCCCCTTGCTTAGAGTGATCAGGTAGGTTTTTGTTTAATTTTTACATTTTTTATTTTTGTTTTGAAGTTTCACAACTTCGCTCATATGGTGTTGCACATATGGTGTTTGAAGTTGTGAAACTTCATTCTTATAATATAGACCCGGATACACAGATCACATACCACTTTGTCTGCTCATAGGAACATGTCATCTATATTGTAATTAGCTTATGCATTTGCTTTCATAAAGGAAACAATCCCCACATTAATTTTTGTTCATCTACTGTGTCTCCATGACTCTGGTAACAATCCTTTGTGTGTGTTAATACTGTCTGCATTAGGCCAATACAAATTTTGGATTCAATGATTGTCTACAATTTGTAGTCGTCCACAAAGCTAGTTAGACACAGGATTTTTAAGTTTGTCTTGGAATGTGAGACTTAAATAATGAACAGGAAAAGGTCTAGTAAAGGATCCTGAAGTACGGACCTGGTCACTGGGGTCTAGATAGAGGTGACATCAAACACTTTGACATAATGTAGCCTGTATGTGATCCATTTCACTATCCACTAGGTGACATATGTGTTTATGCCCACTTGACACATTTTCTGTGACCTTCTTGAAGACATTAAAGGGATTTAACAGACATGATGTAGCCTTAACAAATCAAACATGGGTTTGGCTCATGGTCAGGAGATTACCTGTGTCCTTTTTGATAAGGTCAATAATGACTCATTGGTCTGCCTCAAAAATTAGGATAGTCAGGATTATGGGTCTGTAAGTCCATGCATTATGTGATGTTCCCCCATGTTCAGATAGATGACTGCTGCTATACACCCTTTTACAAGATCACAGGCTGTCTGGAGGCTGTGTTTACTTAGGGATCCAACTTGTCTGCTAGATCAGGTTTTACGTCACACTATAGGCAACTTGGGATGTTGTCAGTGACAACTGATTCTGTGTTATTAGCCGTAGACAGCACACAGAAGAACTACCCTCCTGAGAAGATAAATTGAGTATTATCTGCATGTATACTTTAGCTGAAGGTTACTGGCCACAGGGGATGAATTGTGAGACAGACTGTAAGCTATCAGATTGTCTATTCACTCTTGGTGAGTATGGCTGATGGCATCCACAAACAGCTCTGTGTTTAGTTGTGTATTCCTGTTAACTTTTCACATTTATTTAAATAAATGATTTGTGACAATACCTTCAATTACACCCTTGGTTATGCATCACATGCCACACATTGGTACTGTTCACACAGTCATACAAGTCTAGCAATGTCACATAGTTAAATCAATTGCACAATATCTGCCTATTTGTTTTTCATCAGAAAGCTGTATTTGAGTGGTCAGATCCCATATAAGGACACATTATAAATGAGTTTGTTGTGGCTAATGCAGAACAGTTACTGACACAAACAATGATACTCACACAATGGTGCTGTGACCACCTCAGTAGTCATTGGGAATGTTAACACAATAAATTCCACAATGTTCCAGTTGAATCAAAATTTGATATGTTTATGTATATCATAACATGTGGATGTCACTGTGATGGTTGAATTAGAACTGGGTAGAATGTTTATCTGCTCCACTGTAAAAACACATGCCTTGCTACTCTAACAATATGCATAGTAAATACCTGTCAACTGCATAGATTTTCACAGAATGTATAGATTTTGGCCTCATTTTTTCGGTCTGTTTTTCCTAAAATTTTGGTTTTCTGGCAAATTAGTGATAAATCATTAAAGACTGACATTCAAAAATAATGACAGACATTTGAGTTTCAGACTTCATATCCTTCAGAAAATTAATCCTGATGCAAAACCTGTTATTCTATCAACTTTCAAAGTTTGTAAGAGCAATATATAAAATGTGTCCCTGTTCCTGAACCTTTGTCCTACTTTTCTTTATGACTTTCTCCAGATTTCTTGCTTTAAGAGGTTGAGAAGTATGACATACCCCTGGATTTACTAATCTTCCATGCAGGACTAGCTTAGTCCTGCATGGAAACAATCGTTTAGGAGCAGGATGGCAGCGTGCCATGCATATTAATGAGGTGTGCTGCCTGAGCTCTTCATCTTACATGAAGCGTGTAAGAGTGCAGGGGGCGTGCCTGAGAGCAGAGCTCTCAGAATATACATGCCCCCACAATGCAGAACAGTAGAAAGACCTAAGAAATGAATGAGACTGCTCATAGGTGTCCGCATATCCCCAGCAACATTCCCTCATGTGTACAACAGCAATAGCTGATACTAATAAAATGAACAAACCCTTTTATTTTAAAATTCAATGAAAGCTAACCATAGCTGCGAGGGTGTGCCCATTGCTTAGCTACAGTTAATGCAGCTTACATGGCTGAAGAGGATAACAAGGAAGATATGGGCAAATGTAGCAGCACAGCAATAGTGTAGTGGGCAGAGCATTCGCCTTATGAACAAGCGTTCCTGGTTCGAGTCCCACTGCAGTACACTCCATTTTCAATGGCAAAGCATGTTATGACCAATATTTATGTTGCATAACTCACTAAATAACATATATTTGTGAACTGGAGTACTGCATTAAATGCACATGTGAGGTGTCAGTGTCATAATCAATAAAGCAGTGGTAAGCAAGTTTAAGCACCGATAAGCAGTAGTAAGCATATTTAATCACTAGTAAGCAAGTTTAGGTCCGTTTGCATGGGGGTAAGCAGTGCACACACAGGTTAAGCAATTTTGAAGCTAACTCTGTGTAAGCAAATGTAACCAGAGTTTAGCAGTGCTTACCCTTGCACAAACCCTCACAAACCCGCTTACAACTGCTCAAAAGTGCCTTAATCACTCTGTACCCAATGGCCCTTGTTCTCCCCGTCAACAAAATAATCAGCATTGCAGGTCTTTAACCCAGGACCCTATATACTATAGTCAGAGTAGTTAACCATCAAGCCATCACAAAAGTACAGAAAAATGAGGTGTCACCAAACAAGTCCTCACTATGGTGAAATCAAACTGAACCTGTGAAAGGAATCAGTATACAGTCATATGTTCAATAACCCACTACATAACATAAATATGTGAACTGGAGTACAGCAGAAAGCCCAGAAGTGAGGTGTAATATTAATAGAGTGTTGAAGTCCCCAATAAAACACAAGGACCCCATACAGTGTAGGTACATATTAATCATGGATACCAGTCAGATATATAAGCTATAATGAATAAGAAATCAATGCCAAAAAGAAAATATAATGCAAAGTCTAATGTAAGCAACACTAAGTATTACACAGGCCAGCTTAGGAGGTGTAAGCAATGTGTAGGCCAGCTAACTCATTGTGCCCAGTGGTTTACCCCTCTAAACAATGCCAACCTTAGGTAAGCAGGTTTGCCCATAGCTTAGCCTTTTCAAAACCAGCCAATCACAGAAAAGTGTGGGAAATTGGCCCTACTTAAACCCAACAGGTGGGAATACATCTCATAACTGGTTGTAGCTTCCCCTTGCAGGCACCATGTCAGGAAAGGGAGAGGGTGTGCACTTTCAGGCACAGCACTCGTGCATCCAAAAGTCCAGAGTCATGGCAGGACTCCTTGTCAAAGACCATGAGCAGACACTGCTGCAGGGCCACTACCTGGGTTCCCAATATAAGGCGGAAACCTGGGACTGTCTCACCCTTGACCTCACCAGTGCCACTGGCATACCCCAAACTGGTGAGCAGGTCAGGCATCACTATGCCAACCTGAAGCGGCATAAGGAGGACCTCTTGGAGCAGTGGATCCAAGAGGTTAGAATGGCAGGGGATGTCCCAGCTGTGTGTAAGTATCACCCCACTATGTGTGTAATAATTGCCAGCTCATGTATATCATGGATAGGTATGGATAAATATTCCTCTTATGTCCCCCACAGCTGCAGTGGAGTGGGCCATGAACCAAGAGGCCCATGTAAGTTGCCTGGTGAGGTTGCGACGCGAGGCAGGTCAGTAATACTCATGCATTTACTGTCATAGGAAATAAATCTAAAAGTATTAGTAAATGAATTGTCTGTATGAAACCTGTATAGTTTAAGGCAAGTACTGGATACACCAGAGAATATGGCAGGAAGAGTCTCATATAATTTGTATGTAAATAAAAGCATAATAACCTGACAATAACGGTCTAGCTGCTGGACTGCATGTGTATACTCTGGTGTCATATGGTAATGTAGAGTTGCAATAATGTAATAGTACTGTTGTATTAAGCACTGTTACCCACACCATGCACCATAAATACAATGTGTAGGAATCCCTGTATACGACTGGTGTAAGCCCTAGCGGCCATTTAGTACAACTGAGAGACACATAGACAGAAAACAGGGAAAAGGCAGACAACAAAACATTAATAGCAAATGCAACTGAGATGTGAACTGTTATATTTTTAGCAGATACAGCCATGGTTCAAATCCTGGAAGTGGTAGTAGTCTGCAGACAGAATCATACGCTCAACTGTACAGATATGTCCTGAATGTCCAGTAAATTGGCCCATATCTGTTGCCTGTCAATCTGTCCCCCTCAGAAATTAGTGGGATGATTCCAGACGTATAGGCAGCAAACAGGAAATCTAACTGATTGACACACATATATGAGAACAAAGATGGCACACTAGCAACTCCCCAAAACCTTATGAGTATATGGGCCCATATCTGTTGCCTGTCAGGTGCCAGGATTCGCCACATAATGCATACACTCAAGTTACTCCACAACAAGTACAAATATGACTCTGTCATTGTCCATGCTGGAGTGAATGACTTGAGATGTACCTCCCTGGACTACATGAAAAGAGATATGGAAGAGCTCTTGGATCATGTGACCCAAGCGGGTATGACCCTAGCCCTGAGTAGCATCCTGTCTTTGCCAAGAATAATGCCACAGTATAAGGACAAAATGAATGACATGATAGACAAACCACGATGCTTTGTCAGAGATGGTCTGCACCTGTCACCCCTGGGATTCAGGTTACTGGCTAAAGCTCTTGCCACCCCTATAGTGCCTTTTTTAGGCAAGGTTCAAAGGATAAAACCACCACCGTAATAAATAGAAGCAGGCAAAATCTGAAGGTAATGCTACTCAATGCTCAAAGTCTAAACCTCGAAATGCACTTTCTCGAGGCACTCCTAAAAAAATATCTGTGCAGTAACTGAGACCTGGTTCAAGGCTCCAGTGAGCACCCCTGCAATACCAGGCTACAGTTCTTACCAAACTTTTCAGCCACAAAACCAGGACCGAAACACTAAAGGTGGAGGAGTGTCCATATTCACCAAGGATAGTCACCCCTCCAGGCTAGTTACCCAACACAATGTATCTGAAATTCTCCAGGTGCAACTAACACTAGGTAAGACTGCAATCCAAATTGTAGCTTGCTACAGATCCCCATCCATGCCCCAAGATTCTCACTACACCTTTCTAAACATACTGGAAAATATTAAGATACAACCAAACACCCTAATACTAGGTGATTTCAACTACCCCGCTATTAATTGGGAAAACTACTCAGGTACCAACTCCTTTTCCCAATGGTTCTTGGAATTCATAAATTCCAACACCCTGGATCAACTAATCCATTGTCCCACCAGGGGCTCCAATATCCTAGACCTGATCATTACCAACATGGGAGATAGATGCTCCACACCAGTGGTCACACCCTCATTGGTCAGGTCTGACCATAAGCAAATCACCCTTGACATCCATATCCCACCCCCACCCCTCCTTAAAAAACTTCTCCAAAGCCAACTTCAAGCTACTGAAGTCAGAAGTGACAAACTTCACAACACCCACACAGACGGGATCTGGAAGTTTGACTGCAGAATCCTACACTAAGACACTGTACAAGCACATCCACTCGTGCATGAATCATGCCATCCCAAATAGAACCAAGATGCTCTTCTCCAAAAAAAGGAAGCCAATCTGGTGGTCCCCTGCTATAAAGAAACTATACAACAGAAGGAAGAAACTGTTGCAAAAAAGAGAAAAATCCAAGGATGCAAAAAACTCCCTCACCAGCCTCAGTAAGAAGCTGAGATCCCTCATAAAATCCTCAAAAGCTAGTTATGAAAATAAAATTGCCAAAGATTCCAAGGACAACCACAAGGCATTCTATAGTTATGTCAAGAATCTAAATGGCAATGCTCAGATCTGCTCTGAGTTACAACAGAATGGCATTAAATATACTGATCCCAAGGATATTGCCAATATCCTGGCAGATTGATTTAGTGCCAACTTCACCCCACTCTCACTCCCTAAAGGGCCCATCTCAATACCAAAAGACTGCCAAATTCCGATAATCACGGCCACACAGGTAGAAACTGCACTCTCCAAAGCTAAGAATACAGCATCCATGGGACCAGATGACATCCCAGGCTGTGTACTACATGAACTACAAAATGAACTGGCACCTCACCTAAGTGTGATGTTTAATCATAGCCTCACCTCAGGCTTCATGCCCACTGAGTGGCACACAGCTAGAGTTATCCCACTCCACAAGGGAGGATCCACCTTGGATCCCGGGACAGTCTAACAAGCTTGATTTGCAAGGGCATGGAACGCATTATCATGGAACTTATAAACAAAGACATTGGCAACCTTTGAACACTAGACCCCACTGAGTTTAGGTTTGTGAAGGGCCAATCTTGTCTCCTGAATCTGATTGACTTCTTCGAATCAGTCTCCAGAGCTGTGGACGAGGGTAAGGCAGTCCACACAGCCTATCTGGACCTCACCAAGGCCTTTGACACCATCCCCCACTCTGGAATCATAGATAAACTTACTAAGCTGGGCATAAATCCCTATGTCACTCGATGGGTTGCTAACTGGCTTACTGACAGAACCCTGACAGTAAAAGTAGCCGACTCCAAATCCAGCTCCAGACAAGTGACAAGTGGAGTACCTCAGGGTTCAGTCCTGGGACCACGCTTGTTTGGCATCTACTTTTCTGAAGTACAGGCCAACACTAAGGGACTCTGGCTAACAAAGTTTGCAGATGACTGCAAACTGAGAGCCATTATTGAATTCCCAAATGATGTGGATATTCTACAAAAGGGCCTTACAGAAACAGATGCCTGGTGCCAGAGCCATGGGCTCAAGCTTAATGCCAAGAAATGTATAGTTATCTCCTTTGGAAAAAAACATGTACCCATGAATTGCCACATAGGTGGCAAGACACTAAACATCGAAAGTGTGATGAGAGACTTAGGGACACAGGTGGACAGTGGTCTCACTTTCGATAACCACATTGCCACAACAGTCAGGAAATCCTTCTATGTGGCACACCTCATCACTAAGGGCTTTTCATCCAGAAAAAAGGAGGTCATTGTCCCACTGTACTCATCCCTCATTAGACCCATTATAGAGTATAATGCCCCATTTGGTATGTACCGCACAAGACATCTGCAACAGCTTGAAAGGCCACAGAAATACCTCACTAAAAAAATCACAGGCCTAAAGCAGATGCCATATACTGACCGTCTAAAAAAACTCCAGCTTTACTCTGTGGCATATCGTCTACTCGGATGCGATCTCTGCTTAACATACAATGCCATGTCAAACCCTGAGCTGTTGGACATGCTCCACTTAAAGAAATCCCAATCCCTCAGAGCCACACACTCCAGGGATCTAAACCTTGTCATCACAATGAACAAAACATGCTGGAGGGATAGGTTCCTGTCCCAGAGACTCCCCATACTCTGGAATAGACTGCCCATACATATCAAGCAGACCGCCTCTTTTGGCCCTCTTCAAGAGGAACCTTGATGATTGGATGGGAGATAGGAAATTCACTCTGGGGATCATGTCAGTCATCCTGCTAGACAGAGGCCTGGAGAAGTAAATATTGTGGGAAGAAATATCCAGGGAATTATTATGGCTAGACTTGCATAAGCCCTAGGGCCAATAGCCTAGTACCAACCTATGAACCTATGAACCTATGAGATTAATAAGCCAAATATGTCCTATCTACATCCCCATGTTGTCAAGCTGTGACCAGTGTGTGTACAGTAACAGAGTGAGATGTATGTGCATAATACTAATGTGTAATCTGGAACTTTGTGTGGCAACATTCAGGTAGTGCTAACAAACATTGCTCCCACAGGTAAGTCCAATATGAACATTGTGCCAAGAAATAAAAGAATGATACCCCGTACTGTTTACTTTGGTATTGTATGGCATTGTGACTGATGCATTTGCTCTGAATAATGAGGTATTGCTCATCAATGTCACCCACACTGTCCTACAAAATATAACTGTCTAGGAAATCTGTATAAGAGTGTTGTAATACAAGGTCAGAATGCAAAAGCACAGGAGAATTATAAGACAGAAAGCAGATAGGAGATATACAGCAATATATCTATACAGCACAAACAACTCTGATGGACACTTTTTAAATTGTAGCAGACACAGCCATGGTCTAAATCCTGGGAGTGGAAGTAGGCTGCATACAGACTCATACCCCAAACCTGTACAGATAAGACCAGAATGTCCAGTATATGGGCCCATATCTGTTGCCTGTCACCCTGTCCCCCTGGTAAGTCTGTGGGATGATCCCAGATGTTTAGCCAGCAAACAGGGAATACAAGTGATTGTCAAACATCTATGAGAACAAACCTGTCACTGTAGCAACTCCCAAAACTGTTAGGAGAGTAATAAGCCAAGTATGTCCTATCTACACCCCCATGTTGTCAAGTTGTGACCAGAGTGTGTACAGTAATAAAGTGAGATGTATGTGCATAATACTAATGTGTAATCTGGAACTTTGTGTGGCAACATTCAAGTAGTGCTAACAAACATTGCTCCCACAGGTACATTGGATACGAACACTGTGCTGAGAAATAAAACATTTATACCCTGTACTGGTACTGTTTACACTGGTATTGTAGGGAATAGTGAGTACTGCAGTTTCTCTGAATAATAAAGTATCACTAATCACTGTCACCCACACTGTGCTACATAATATAACTGTAGGAAAGCATGTATATGTGTGTGTCAAGACACTAAAGGTTGAAGAGGGCAATAGTCTAGATATGTCGCAATACACCTGCATGTTGTCAAGACATGACCAGAGTCTGTGCAGAAAGAGTTGGATAGCTATGTGCACAACATCAACCCAAAAACTGGGAGTATGTTTAAAAACAGTTAGTGTTAACAAACATTCCCTCCACAGGTATACCAGGTAAGAGGTGTATACTGCAGGTAAAACCAGTTCATGTATAATGATGGAGACAGCCATATCACTGTCCAAACTAAGGCAATAGGGTAGTGTAGTAATACTTTTAAGGTCCAATAACAACACTGACAAGGAAAGTAATGTGGACTACAGGAATATAGTAGTTGTTAATTGACATCTTTCTCTCCCCCCACCATATCTCCAACAATAAACTACATTCCCACCTCAACTGGTATGTAATGACTTCACTGTTCTGATAGGACATGTGTTCTACTGGTTGATAATAATTCCATGCATGTGCTATATTGAAATATTCCAACATTGGTGACATGGTGCCGTCAATGTACCTGCCTGCTGCTGTTATTACCACTGTGTCCCATATATGCATGTGTTCCGTTTGCTATGCAACTGTTCCTATCTGGTGTATGGGTTAATGGGAATATCTATGCAGGCTATTATACATAACCCAGGAATGTGCTGACTATTACTAACCCACATATGCTGATAAAATTAAAATACTATAACATGTTTGGGAAGGTTGGTCCCAGCAGACCCACCTGTCCCACCTCAGCTGGCCATAGCACCGGGCACCAGCATGTCTGGGGCCTAACCCAGGACCTCCTCAACTGTTGGTCCTGTACCACCTTTGGGTGGAACCACCTCAGGGGATGGGGCTCAACCCCCTGGGAGCGGGCGTGGACAGGAACCTGTCACCTGTCACCAGGTCTGGGTTGTGGTGCGTTGTAAGCTCAACCAGCAGTTTGGTGATCTGCTATGCCAGCTCGAGAGCTGTGTGCCACAACTAGAGGGTCAGCCTGGCTTTGCGACTCAGCCCCCAGCACAGCCACCTTCAGGGCTGTGAAGGTGCAGTGGTGACTGCTCATGGGTGGGGACTTCAGTCCCACTGTTTCTACTAGGGGGCTCATGGCCTTCTGATTTCCCAACAACCCTCCCCATCAAGGTGTTTACCCCCACATGTGTCATATACTGCCCCTGTATGCATCTTGTTTGACTTGTCTGTTAACCTACCCTACCTACCTCCCCAAATATCCTTCCCCAACATCCCACTTACATCTGAATAAAAAAAAAAGGGCAATCTGTTCCCCAAAAAAATCTCGCTCAATACATAGCTGTCCATTTTGCACACATGTCCACTGGATACATGTAATCTGGTCTAACTGGCATCATAACATATTATTGTTGTTCTCACCCCTCTCCCAGGGGTCTGAGTGTCCAAATCTACCTCCAAATTCAGTGTATACACACAGCTGTTGCTGTAGAAGAAATGGGCAGCTATGGACCTTCCCTATACCCTTCCGGCACATCCCTGGCTATTTTCCCTACTGTCTTTCCCTCTTTGTGCCCCTTTTTCACCACTTTCCTATCAACCCTTTTTTTCTTTCTTTTAAAGAAATGAGTGCAGGGGTAAAAAGGAGTAAGCACTTTTAAGCAGTAGTAAGAGGTTTTAAACCTGTTTGTGCAGGGGTAAGCAATGCCTACACAAGTTAAGCAATTTAGAAGCTAACTGAGTATAATAAACTGTAACCAGAAGCAGAAATTGTAACTGGAAGTTAACAGTGCTTACCTCCATGCAAACCCACACAAACCCACTTACAACTGCTTAAAAGTGCCTTAATCACTCTGTATCCAATGGCCCTTGTTCTGCCCAGCAACAAAATAAACAGTTGCTGCAAGGCTCAAACCCAGGACCCTGCACATCATAGACAAAGTGATTTACCACTTAGCCATGTCAGATATGCATAACCCTGATGTTTTCACAAACATATCATCCATCCCAGTCATTTAATAGTACAGGGAATGTATTCCAACATGTAGGTGTATTGTGTGTGTGTGTGTGTGTGTGTGTGTGTGTGTGTGTGTGTGTGTGTGTGTGTGTGTGTGTGTGTGTAGATATATATATATATATATATATATATATATATATCAACAAACAACCAATGCGGTTCCAGAAAGAATATATGCAAAACGTACCCAAATGAAGGAGCTAGGTATCGTAAATTCGAGTTAAAAATATCGAAAATAGCGTATTTATTAAACAATTAAAATAAGCGCTTTCACGGTGTATGACACCGCTTCATCAGATACATGTCCATGGGCTGGTTTTATTATTGCTGAACAGTTTTTGGTCCTGTGAAATTGTTTGGGTCGAGATGACCGTTTGAAAAAGGAAGGATTTATCTACAAGTCTTTTTGGAGTTGAGCTGCATCTAACGTTTAACTATTTGAACAGTGTGTTCAATCGTACTGGCGAGGAAGTTGTGTTTTGGGACTGTATACTGAATTTACGATACCTAGCTCCTTCATTTGGGTACGTTTTGCATATATATATATATATATATATATATATATATATATATATATATATATATGTGTGTGTGTGTATGTCCCACTCCTGCTTAATTACAGAGGTATCAAAAAGCCTGATTTTAGAAAGGCACCATTTTTTTCTTAGCTTTTCTGCCTTGCTTCATAGGAATCCTCAGTAGTGGCTTGCATGTAAGTAGCCCACTGCCCTCTAGGTGGCTCCATACTATTAGTGCATACTAGGGTCTCTAAATTATTTTACCTACTCTTAATCAAATCCCCCTAACACAGTTCTTTGTCATCTCTTTATTATTGCCCTCTCTCACCCTGTGGTCACAATATAACCATACAAATATTTCCTTATATCACTCTGCTATAATCCCACTTCTATATTTTTTAAGCCTCTTACCTTCTTATATATCTCAACACACTTATGTTTGGACTTCAGCACTCCACTGATTGATTATTCTCTTTGGTCCGCTTCTTCTTTTGGCTCTACCAGATCCGTTTGCCTTGCGGGCTCACTCTGCTCCCCTACCCTGCCCCGAATTCCCACCTACAATCAGTTGTCCTACACTTATTATCACCTTGCCACTCCCCCTCATCTGACACCACTCCCACTCATCAGAATCAATCAGCATTAACCATTCACAGGACCCAGCCCTATTTACTCAAACTCTCTCCAGTCTCTCACTATATGCTAATTATAAACACCCCAACTCTATTTTAAACAAGCATTACTCAAATACCCCTACAATGCCTCCACATACTTTTAACAAATCTTCAAACTCTAATCTTATTTACTGCCTAATACCTCCACTTATAATTCTCTATCTTCTCACAGCCTATGAATACCAACACCTCCCTGGCACCCACTACCCTAGAACCAAAACCAGTACTACTAATCAGCCACATAATTCTAATCAAGCACTACCCCACCTCTCATCAAAGTCTTCTAATGCAAAAATTCAACATCCCATTTGTGCTTCATATATTAATCCTAGAACTAAATACTACCACAACTCTTATTAAAACTACAGAAACTTGCTATTAGATTACTACTTAACCTCATAGTGGATGGTAACATCCACCCTAACCCAGGCCCAACCCCACCTGTTACTATCAGCCCCAGAAAAAACACCCATACTAGCCTATGTAACTCAAATAATGCCCCCAACTCACTCCTAGTGTGTCACCTAAACATTAGAAGTATAAATAAGAAAATTTACTACTTATATGCTCTCCTGGATGTCCACTCTCTTGATATACTATGCCTTACCGAGACCTGACTCAAGCCTACTACCATTGATAATGAGATTATACCCCCAGGGTACAATATATTAAGACTTGATTGCATCTCTAAGAAAGGAGGGGGTGTAGCCATCTTGTATAAATCCACTCTGGAAGCATCCAAAACTAGTACCCCAAATGCCTTGTTTACTAACAATGCAGAAATACTCATCACAAAAGTCCAAGTCAACAAACACAAATCTATAAACATTGCATGTATCTATATTCCCCCAGGTTACAACACAAATACCTTGGTGGCTATCCTCCAATAGCTCTCCACTAACTGCCCCCAGGAAGCTATTATTCTCGGGGATGTTAATATCGACTGGAATACTTGCTTTTCAGACTTCCCCTCCACCGATATAAATTTGCATGGCTTCTCCCAGATGATATCTTCCCCAACCAGAATCAATAAGCCTAACAAAAAGGAAAGTATCCTAGACTGGATATTAATAAACAACCAACCACAGATATATAAAACAGGCACCCTACCTGAGGACTTTAGTGATCACTTCTTGACCTATATAATCAGAAAAAGAAATGGCATCTCTCAACAATCTTCCTTTAAAACCATTAGAAGTTATAAGAACTTTATTTAGACTAAATTTCAGAATGAACTGAAGACATGTGACTTGTTCAACCTATGACTACTTCCACTAGATGAAGCAGTCTCATACTTTAACTCTACATTTCTTGCTATCCTGGATAACCATGCTCCCCCACGCACTATCAGAACCAATAACAAAGTAGCACCAAGGCTGCCCAATGAAACAAGACAAAACATTATTAGCAGAAACAAAGCATGGACCTCCTGGTGAACCACTAAATCTCCAAAAGACCAACTTATATATAAACAGCTGAGAAATGATACAACAAAGTCTATTATGCCAGACAAAAAAAAATACTACTGTAATCTGCAACAAAAGCACCAAAATCAACCACAAAAATTCTGGTCAGGCATAAACAAACTTCTCCACCCAGACCAATCAACTACCCCTACCCCCTTAACTACCCTCCAACAACCTCCTAAAATTGTTGCTAACATCTTTAACACTTTCTTTACATAAACCATACAATCCCTAGCCAGTAAGATATCTCCATGTACCCCAAGTACCACCAACCCCACACCTGATAATAAGATCCCCTTTAAGATTGATCCAGTACCAACATCTTTTATCAAGTCCCTACTTAAAAAACTGAAACCCACCACCCTTTCAGCAGACCTACTACCTGCAGCATATCTCCAAAAAGCCATTAATGAAATAGCATACCCCATATCAATTTTAATCAATAGAATTATCCAGGAAGCCTATATCCCCCCACATCTGGAAAATCTCCAACATTGTTCCTCTTCATAAAGGGGGAGATTCCACTGAACTTTCAAATTATAGGCCTATAGCCATTCTGTCTCCCTTGGCTAAAATAATGGGCAAATGTATCCACGAGCAATTTTTTGCCTATCTGAATCAAAACACTCTCCTAACCCCCTCCCAGCACAGATTTAGACCATGCCATAGCACAACCTCAGCCCTTCTCTCCTTCTCCCATACAATAAATCAAAACCGTAATGACAACAAGCACTCCTCAGCCCTCTTCTTTGACCTATCCAAGGCATTTGATATGGTAAATCACCAGCTACTCTTAAACACATTAAAATCACTCTCCATAGATAACCTAGCAATTACCTGGTTTCATTATTAACTAAGTGGCAGACAACAAGCTGTACTTTGGAAGAATAACCTATTGTCCCTCTTACTAGTCACCCTTGGAGTCCCACTGGGATCTATATTAGGTCCCCTCCTATTCTCCATATTCATAATGACCTGTACAAAGTCATCCCTGATGCAACTTGTATTCAGTATGCAGATGACTCAACCCTAATCTGTTCTGCCACCTCCCCCACAGATTTACAATCCTTGTCCCAAATCACTTTTAACAAAGTACAGAACTGGCTCACTGGTCGCCAACTACTATTAAACCCAAATAAAACCAAACTATTTCTCTTCTCCCCCACTCACAAGATCCCCTCACCACCTCTCACCATAATATCTAACAATGGTACCATAATTTCCACAGAACCTAGTAGTAAACTACTTGAAGTAATCATCGACAACAACCTCAAGTTTGATGCTCACACAGACAAAACTATTAACAGAGTTAATAAAAAATTAGGCTCTTTATACAGGTTTAAACCATTCTTAACCCCATCTGCTAGAACTGTTATTGCCCATACACATCTGCTATCAACCCTTCTTTATGCCTCACCCATCCACATAAACCTAAGCAAATCAAACCTCAATAAATTTACTAGGTGCTACAATAACATTGCCAGATTTGCCACAGGATCAACTTATAGAACCCATCACTGCCTTAACCTTCAATCATTAGACTGGCTTGAATTACCCTATCATCTGCAATATAACCAACTAATAGTTGTTCACAAAATCCTCTACCAAACAGACAGTACATCCATACTGAAAAGTATTATCACCCCCTACAGTAACCTAAAATCCCTTCGCTCTTCCAAAAAATTGCTAGTGCAAATTGTTAAAACCAACAATCCAGCTGGTGAATCACTATTCTCCAATTCTGCCTGTAAAAGCTGGAATCTACTTCCTGCTAAACTCACCACTGACCCCCTCCTTATCCCAATTCAAAACATCCCATAGGAAATAATTAAAAATGCAGTGGCTTTGTCCCTGTACAAACCCTGACTAACCCCAACTCAAACATAATCCATAAATGAGAACCTCACTACAAGAATAAAACTCTGACTCTAACTGTTTAAAATTCTGTGTATCACCCACCTGCTGGAAAGATTTAAAGTTAACACTACACCATGTATGATAACCACCTTAATATATGTGTTTTCCATTTCCAGATGAAATCTTAAACTATTTCTTTCTCAACTACTTGCTTCCAACCTTTGCTATGTGTATGTGGGAAAAACATGTACCTGTGTGTACATATTGTTAAACAAATCTCAGTTTTGTGATAACTCACTGTAATGACTTCACTGTATTTACACTTATTTTTGTACATTTGGAGCTTTTCTCCCTGGGCCTCCACTGAAAATGGACCTGTATCCAGTTGGGCCTTCCCGGTTAACAAATGTAAAATAAAATAAAATAAAATAAAATAAATATATATATATATATATATATATATATATATATATATATATATAAACATATATACATACATATGCATACATCTATAGATATATATGTCTGCATCTATATGTCTATATATATATACAGCAAGTTATAAATATATATATATATATTTATATACACACACACATATATATATATATATATATATATATATATATATATATATATAGATATGTAACTACACATACACACGCAGAGATATATATAGTAAGATACATATGTAGAAGGGGCATACAATATGGAACAGCCACTATGCCTACAGTTACCACCTTACCAACTGGACACTGTATGAGCCACCCATACAAATGACAATCTTTGCCTGCAACATATACCCACACAGAGGTCTGGGAAAGCTTTATTTGTGTACTGTTACAGTTGTATATGCCATGTCATATAGCTGTTTAGACATGGACGTCCATATAAACAGAGTAATGCAACTTTGAAACAGTTATACTAATACAGTAGTCTGGAAAGCTTTACAGATGTTGCTGTCCAGGCCAAGGCCTTCAAATAGTACAATAGTAAAGACAAACTGGGCCACAGGATACCAAACAATCAACACTAAGTAATGCAGATGTATAGTTCAGCAGCCTCTATCTACACTCTGTAGACAATCCCTATGGAGTAAAGACCTCAGTTGACAAAATGGGATGTAACTGTTACATAATAAGGCATAACTGACACCATCACAAGCACACTGACAAACAGAACAGTCTGTATGGCAGGTGTCCTGCATTTACCCAAGGTGGATTGTATGGTAATGTACCTTCACATACCTTAAGGCAGCTATCCCTGGATACCCTCACATGTTATAACAGCCTAGGTTAGCTATGGTGCATCCCCGCCCAGACTCAATAATACAGGGCTATATACCACTGTTACATACATTGGCCTCTGGAGTGCATAAGGGCACACATCTATTGTGTAGGTGAAGCCCACACATGTATGGCCGCAACCCCACCGTATGTGTGGGGGACACAACAGCAGTGGACTGATGGCAGGAATGGCAGCAGGACATACTCACAAACCACTGCAGAACAACCCATGACAGCATGTCAAATGTGCAAAGCCTGGTATGTAGGTGGAGGACAGAGGCTGGAACACAAGCCCATATTTGTAAAACTGTTGTCATACACTAAGCAAGTCACTGGTGTTACAGGATAGTCTGCAACATACCCTTAGTCAGGAATATGAAGTTAGAAACAGTAATGGATGTAGCCATGTCCTGATAGCACTTAACACACACACTGCCAGTGATATATCTGACACAAGACATGTGTGGTGGGCAGACAAAACATAATAGGCACACCTATGGCCATCAAGTGGATAGGCCCACAGTTGAGAGCTATGCAGACAGACTTCATTCCAAGTTAAACTAGTATGTACACACAAACCCTGTAACACCAGTGCTATACAATGCATATAGCAGCTCTACTCACACTGTACCAATACCAGGAAAAGGGGCTGGAACAATCCAGAACGCCAGAGAGACTCGGGCGATGGACAACATAAGAAAGGTAGATGGACATAACTTACATAGTAATTATGTTGTTAACTTGTCCAGTTACAAACTAGACAAGATAGAAATGTCTGTTTTAGAGAAGGGTTTAAAATTTGTCCCCACATGCTTACCCAAAAAGTATGAGGTTAAAACTGAATTGTTCCAACTATGCCGAAAAATGCATTTAAAGGAACACTTCTTTAGATTAAATAAAGCAACTGAGTTAGATACTAACTGTGATGTTTTACTTTCATTAGATAGTGAAACAGAAAGTGAAGAAAGTTTTTATTCATGTGCATCGGGTAGTGAAGATGAAAATAATGCTTATGACTTATTAAATACACATATGCTTAAAGATAATAACTATTTCTTACCTCCATGTAAAAATTCTAATATAGTACGTTTTGAATCTCTACTGAATACAATGTTAGAAAAGGAAATAGAGAGCTTTATGAATAAAAAGCATACTTATAATCTAACAAAATTGGAATGGGAAAAGCTGCAACAACTGAGTAAAACTGTAATATAGTCTTTAAACAAGCAGACAAAGGGGAAAATTAGTTATATTAAATTCTCATGATTATTATAGTATGTGTATGCAACATCTAGATAACAACAATGTATATTGTAAAACTAACATTAATCAGCTATGTCAAGCAGAAAAAGATTTTGAAAAATTATTACAGAAAGGTGTGAGATTACACTATCTAAGTCAAATGGATATAAATAGAAAAATAAATGTAAAGAACAGAAAAATTGCAAAATTCTTTTGCCTACCTAAAATTCATAAAGATCTGAACAGACCACCTGGTCGGCCTATTGTGTCAGCTTTTGGATATTTTACTTATAATCTTTGCACCATGTTACATGAAATATTGATAAAGAAAGTTCTGTTGTTACCTTCTTATATACAAGATTCATATGATTTCCTAAGGAAAATAAAAGATATATATTGGGGTGAAAATATGTACTTTATTACGGTGGATGTAGAGAGTCTCTACACCAATATTTCCCATATTTTGGGCTTGGAAGCTATAAAATTCTTTTGAATGATAGTCCTAAAACATATTATGTCCTGGAACTGGTAGAATTCTGCTTGAAAAATAATTTTTTGAATTTAATGGCACTGTTTATAGACAAGTTACAGGTACTGCTATGGGGCAGCGTTTGCACCAGCCTATGCTAACCTGTTTATGGGGCTATTTGAAAATGAACACCTTTATAGGTTGCCTTTCTTTCAAAATAATGTTTTAAGGTATTTTAGATTTATTGATGACCTAATTTTCATTTGTCATGGGGATTGGGATACATCAGATAACTTCATTGATGAATTAAATAATAACAGATTTGGTATAAAATTTAGTGACATACAAAAAGGAAATCAGGTTAACTTCTTGGATATTTCGCTTAGGGGCAATAATGGCTTTCCCATATACACTAGTATTCATAGAAAATTTGATGAAATAAGCTGGAAAATGTGGGGAGATAGTTGCCATCCCCCCCATACGTTGTCAGCCATCCCCTATGGGGAATTTTTGAGAATAAAAAGACTCAATTCTGATATTGATATGGCCTTTAGGGAGGCCTATAAAGTGGCGAGATATTCAAAACTAGAGGGTATAACCCAGATGATGTAGAAAATAGCTTGCATAGAGCCTTTAAACAGAGTAAGGGCACTATTAGACAAAATAACTATGAAAGTAGCAATAAATATGGGACTGAACAGGAGAGAATGTTTTTTGTTACAAAGTACACTAACTTCTCCATGATTGGTAATAAAATCATTATGGAATATTGGAATTTTATTAAAAAAGATATAACATCACTGAAAAATATAAAATTAATGACATCATATAGAAAGGGGAAAAATATACAGGACTTTCTGATACACAGCATTTATAAAAAGCCTTGTACTAATGAATTAAATGTTGTGAAGAATTTGGGAACATTCCCTTGTGGAAAATGTGCTATATGTAAACATGTTGTAAATGAAGTGAATAAAATAAATGGCAAAATTTTTGATACAAAGGCAAATATACATGTATGAGCAAAGGTGTTGTGTATGTCATATTCTGTGATTGTAACAAATACTATATTGGAGAAACAAAAGAATGCTAGCAGATAGGATAAAAGAACATATTAGAGATGTTAAAAATAATAAAATTACTAGTCCTATTGCTGAGCATTTTAACTCAGTACACCATGGAAATATTGAGAATATAAAAGTGTCTGTTCTGGAACATGTTCCATTATATTATAATGATGTTGATAGGCAAAAAATATGTTAAGACAAAAGGAATGCATTTTGATTATGAAATTTGGGACTTTGCATCCACATGGAATGAACAGAGAATGTAACTGGCAATGTCTTGTTTAAGACTATGACTTTAAATATATTCAAGCTATGTGATTTGATAGTTTAATTATGTAATTGATTGATTACTTGTTTTTTGTATATATTGCAAGTGTTTTATGAGTTTTACTGTTTTACTCTGTAAAGGCTGTTGGCCGAGGCGCTAGAGAAGGAACTGTTCAACGAAATAAATTTTATTGGAAGGTAGAGCTGGGACTCACTGATAGTCTTTGTTGTTTATATATCTACTCACACTGTGTCTGTAGTTCTGGAACACCTACAGATATGTAACTGGCCTGAGTGTGCAGGTTATCCTGTAAGAGGTATTGCTACCTGCTGTCTGTAACACTGATGCCCACACACAGGAAGGATGCCCATCACACAGGAAAGGTAAAGGGACCACCCCCACATGATGAAGAGATTTATAGTAGGTGGTTGCCATGACAGTGGTAATTTGAAGTACTACACAGAAAGCAGCAAGCAGTTAGCAAGTGGAGGACACTGATTGGTGTAGAGGCCATCACCTGATAATGTGCATCACCTACAAAACCATACTGCAATCCATTCAAAGCAGCTCAATCCGTAAACTGGAGAGAGACCGAGAGAGACAGAAAGAAAAAAAAAAGGCCTAAGGCAGAGGTAAAGCAAAAGCCAAAGGAAAAGAAAACTATACTAACATCCAGAAAACTATCCAGAACAGACATCATTCCCACAACAGGTATGTGAAATATATATGCATGTAACTGAATGTAGTACCTGGTCCATAATAATGGAATAGATGATGTGGAATGATTTATATGTGTCATCAGGTGTTGTTGTAATGATGTTCAACTGAACAACTGCTATGGACAATAGTGTATGTCCCTGAGGGTAGTAGGCCATAGCCATCAACTGTGCAGATCAGCACTGACTAATGAGATATAAACCATCATAGTGGGTGTTGTGTAATGGGAAGTATGTATATTATGTGGCCAATAGCTGGTAGTGAAGGTAATGCCATTATAATGGACACGTGGGACCCAGAGTCCACCCTTGCAGGATACTCAGGTTAATCTGTAATGTAGCATGCAGGAATGCCACAGGTATATAATAGGGTTACCTGCAATCAGGTCTTACATATACCCTCTAATGTCAGGTTGTGTCCATATGTGGCACCTGTCTGTGATGTAGCATGGCAGAACAGTGCAGCTGTACAGGAAGGTGTTGTGAGATTGTGGACCTGAAGTCTGAATGCACCTCACATAGCGGTACGCATATGTATATATCTATCTATATATATATATATATATATATATATATATATATATATGTGTGTGTGTGTGTGTGTGTGTGTGTGTGTGTGTGTGTGTGTGTGTGTGTGTGTATGTCTGCAAACATACAGCTACCCATGTGTAGACATATGTATGAGCACATATATACATCACAGGTTTGGCTTTATTGGCCTGAAATTGTCCATTAAAAAGACTTCAAATGTAAAAGTCATGGGCATTCAGAATCGCCATATTGCTGAAACACCTGATGTTCATAAGGGTCATTTGCATATATCCCATGGGCCTCTGTAATAGGAGGTTTGTGAGGTCACTCTTTGAAAGTTCTAGCTTGTCTGGAGATTTCATTTAGTTTTTTTTTCTCATAGTTTTTTCAGTGTGACCTTTTAACTCTTTGTTTGTATTTGTTTTAATTTGTTATTTGGGATATTTTGCAAACACCCTAATGAAAATGGACATCAGCTGGGTATAACAACCCTGTGTTTCTTAAGCTTAGTCAAACACTCTGCTTATGCTATGCTGAAGAGGTCATAACAAGGCCGAAATATGCATATCCATAGCTAGTGGGGTTTGGCTTTATTGGCCTGAAATTGTCCATTAAAAAGACTTCAAATGTAAAAGTCATGGGCATTCAGAATCGCCATATTGCTGAAACACCTGATGTTCATAAGGGTCATTTGCATATATCCCATGGGCCTCTGTAATAGGAGGTTTGTGAGGTCACTCTTTGAAAGTTCTAGCTTGTCTGGAGATTTCATTTAGTTTTTTTCTCATAGTTTTTTAGTGTGACCTTTTAACTCTTTGTTTGTATTTGTTTTAATTTGTTATTTGGGATATTTTGCAAACACCCTAATGAAAATGGACATCAGCTGGGTATAACAACCCTGTGTTTCTTAAGCTTAGTCAAACACTCTGCTTATGCTATGCTGAAGAGGTCATAACAAGGCCGAAATATGCATATCCATAGCTAGTGGGGTTTGGCTTTATTGGCCTGAAATTGTCCATTAAAAAGACTTCAAATGTAAAAGTCATGGGCATTCAGAACCGCCATATTGCTGAAACACCTGATGTTCATAAGGGTCATTTGCATATATCCCATGGGCCTCTGTAATAGGAGGTTTGTGAGGTCACTCTTTGAAAGTTCTAGCTTGTCTGGAGATTTCATTTAGTTTTTTTTTTTTTTCTCATATATATATATATATATATATACCTATATGCACATGCCTACCTATATGCACAAAATACACTGAACAGACCGATACTGCCAACATCCTGGCAGACAGGTTCAGTGCAAAGTTCAATCCCCTCTCACCCCCAAAAGGGCCCATAACCATACCAGAAGAATGTAGACCCTCTGAAATCACAGGCACTCAGATTAAAACAGCCCTCTCCAAAGCCAAAAACACAGCATCAATGGGACTGGACGGTGTTCCAGGCTGCGTCCTACATGAGCTCAAAGACAAACTAACCCCTCACCTAAACACACTGTTCAAACTCAGCCTCTCCACAGGCTATATACCAATCGAGTGGCGCACAGCAATGGCTATTCCATTCCACAAAGGTGGAGCCACAACAGACCCCGGGAACTATCACCCTATAAGCCTGACTAGCTTGGTTTACAAGGCTATGGAGTGCATCATCATGGAACACATTAACAGAGACATTGGAAACCTCCAAACACTGGGCCCTACCCAGTTTGGCTTTGTTAAGGGCAGATCCTGCCTCCTAAACCTGGTGGACTTCTTTGAGACAGTTACCAAGGCTATATATAAGGGAAACGGGGTACACACAAAGGCCTTTGACACCATTCCCCATTCTGGTATTATAGACAAGCTCACCAGCCTAAACATAAACCCCTATGTCACAAAATAGGTTGCCAACTGGCTCACAGACAGAACCCACATGGTGAGAGTTGCAGGAGCTAGGTCCGACTCTAAACTGGTTACAAGTGGTGTTCCCACGGGGCTCAGTTCTAGGACCCCTCCTGTTTGGCATATACTTCTCAAAGGTACAGGCAAGCACAGGAGGACTATGGCTGACCAAGTTCGCAGACAACTGCAAACTAGGGGCTATAATTGACTCTCCGTCTGACACAGCCATCCTCCAAAAGGGTCTCACTGAGACGGATACCTGGTGTCAAAATCATGACCTCAAGCTAAATGCCATAAAGGGCGTAGTCATCCCCTTTGTAAAAAACAAAGTACCCACAAACTACCACATAGGTAGTAGTCCCCTAAATACAGAAAATGTAATAAGGGATCTGGGGACCAAAGTAGATAGTAATCTCTCCTTTGATAATCACATTGACAAAGTGGTTAGAAAATCTTTCTGTGTGGCCCACCTAATCACAAAAGGGTTTGCATCCAGATCAAAAGACGTCATTGTGCCCTTTACTCATCACTCATGATACCCATCATAGAGGACAATGCCCCATTTGGGATGTACCTTACAAGACACCTGCAACAGCTGGAAAGACCACAGAAGTACTTCACCAAGAGGATCACCAGCCTCAAACAGATGCCCTATGCAGCTCGACTGAAGAAACTCTAGCTGTACTCGGTTGCATACCGCCTACTCAGAGATGATCTCTGCCTGACATACAAGGCCATGTCCAACCCAGATTTGATGGACATGCTCTACCTAAAGAAAACCTTATCTCCTCGAGCCACACGCTCTAGGGATCTAAACCTAACCACAACAATAAATAGGATGTGCTGGAGGGATATATTCCTGTCCCAGAAACTTCCCATGCTTCAGAACAAGATTCCAATTTACATTAGGCAGAGCTCCTTGCTAACACTCTTCAAGAGAAACTTTGACGAGTGGATGGGAAACAGAAAGTTTACCCTGGGGATCACTTCAGTGCCTCTGCTGGACAGAGGCACAGGGAACTAATCTAAGGGGGGAAGCAAAAGCCAACACATACTGGCTAGGCTTATAAATGCCTTTGGGCAGATTGCCTAGTACCTACCTATCTATGAACCTATATACAAACACATACAAAAACATATATGTATATAAATACATGTCCCCTATATTACTACTACAGTGATGCATGCTATGTGTGAGGCAACAGCACACATAGCAATATACACAGATATCTACAGCTGGCAGTGTGTGCAACATGGATGGGTATATCACATGTCAACCACTGGTTAGGACCACATTACCCTCATCTGTGAAGTATGGAATGGGAATATGGGGAAGTATGGCAGGTATAGTTGTGGAGGTGGTCAGGTTTGGTAGATATAGAGGACAGTCTACAGGGGTGGTATGTGACACATGTGGTGGGCGAACACCCTGGATGGTATGTGTGGTCAGTGATGTGGATGCCCCATGGTCCCCAATATGGACACAATGGGAACAAGCCTTTCACCCACTGCTACTCACAACAGCAGTCCCCGTCCTGAAGGTGCCTGGCCTGGAGGCTGAGCAGGAGGAGCATGTCAGCCCTGTGAATGTGTACTGAGTGCCTCAGAGTGATGTAGCACATCCGACATGTGTGTGGAGCCCACTATGGAACAGACCTTGGATTTGACCTCAGGGGGACAGGAACATGTCTGTGTGTGCCCCCAGAGGGGGCAACATCCCCTGGGGTAGTTCCACCTGATGGTATTGCTGGACCAGTACATGAGGAGGCCCCAGGGTGGGACACACATGTGATGTGGCCAGGTAACATGGGCAGATGGGTCTGGAGAGGTGGTTCTGCTGGCCAATGGTACATATACATGTTATTCTGTCACTGTTACAGAACATATGTTGGTAGTAATAGTCTACACAATACCAGAACATTTCCAACAGCATGCATAGATATCCCCAATAACAAGAATGTCAGATGTGCAGCAATCACAAAGCAGCCATACCACAGGCATGTATGGAACCATAGTGGCCCTGACAATGGCATGCGGGTGAATAATCTGTAACAGGCCAGCAATGATAGTGTCCACACAGGAAACATGGCTACAATCACATAGCAGAAAGTGTGATACAATACAATATATGTTCCACTGGTAGGTAAGATGCAGCCATACCTAATGAGTTGTGTGTACAGTTTGTTGTAGCTGATATGGTGGGGGTTTACAGTGATGTGTATTAAGAACTGTGGTAACCTTGCTGTATCAGTTGCTCAGACCTGTTTCCATCTTTATGTCTTTCAGACAAGATGTTACATGCACATTTGCCAATTAATTCAGCGGCAGAGAATGAAGTGCTGATCACATACTTAATCCAGCACTACCCTGTGCTGTTTGGCAGGGCCACACATGACCAGCAGGAGTGGACCATCCTGTGGAATGACCTAGTCTACAGGCTCAATTATGTTGGACTGCACAACCACAGTTATGAGCAGGTTCGGCATCATTGTTCTGACCTGCTTCACAATGCCCGTCAGCATGCTGCTGCAGTCTGGGGGATCACCTCACCACAGGGGGGCTATGCCATCTATCCCCCCAACACATGTGGAGATGCTCCTGGCCAGCCTCATGGCACCTGCCTGTCTGGCCAGCCATCAACCACCGGGCACCTTTATGGAGGTGGGTGTCACCCACACACTGGCTGAGGAGTGTGCAGGTAAGGACACAGGGCACATCAGTAGACCACTGTTGCATATACATCCGCATCAGTACAGGTAGATCATGCATATCTGACATGTCATAGATATATTGTGTTGCTGCATAGCAGTTAGAGACAGATGTCCAGATGTGGTAGTATTGTGGAAATGTACCATTGATGTATTGTAATACTGCACCCACTCTGTAGCACTGCACAGGTGTGGCCACTGACATTACATCTCTCACCCTCTTATGTAGGTCCCTTCGGGATACCACCAAGGCAGCAGCATGTAGCTGGTGAGTATGGCTTATGTAAATGCTTGCCAACACACCGGGCATGTAATGGTGATGGTATATTCCATGCACACATCTAATACACCTACCCAAAATGCATGCTGTACATGTGCACGTATTGTTGCTGTGAAATGCAGGGCATCACGGGGGTGACCATGATGGGGTATTGGAAGGGTATGTCAGATACCTGCATGATAACTAACATCCTGTTATTGTGAAATGTGTCGACAAGGAGTAAAATAATGGTGGGAGACATGGCCTACAGTAGGGTCATGTTTGGAACAGCACCCATATACAGTGCAACACCAGTGTATATACCTGTAGGACAATGGCAACTGCTGCAGAGATACATTACGGCATATGGCATTACAGTAATCCACATTATCAGCTGGGACTAGGCTGTAACATGTGGTGTTCAGTGTATGGGACACTGCAAAGTGACACACATGTGTAGGGCTTACTTGTCATGCATCTGCAAAATGGCTCAAGGAGGGGGTGGTGTCAGCATGACACATCGGTCCACTGCAGCAGGGAACATAAGGATGCTAAGAATGGCAGGATCCGCACATAGCCAGGTTTAGGTCCTGTGTCAGACATAACCCTACCCCCACAGCAATAGTGATGGCAGTGTGTGAACACCAAGGGATGTGCACATGAGTAGACCTTGCAATCATGCAGAGTAGGTGGACATGTGTAGGATAGACTGAACATCCACTGGCAATTGCAGATGGCCATGCTGGTTTATCCCTGCCAGGAGTAGTGACTGCTGTAGTAGCACAACAAGAGGTGCATCAAACCCTCATAGCACACATATGCCCACACAGAGTGTATGCATTGCGGTCAGCATCCACACACCTAACACATTCTGTAGACACTGCATGTGAATGTACAAGACCTATGTCATATATCGGGTACATGTACTGTTAAGATATGCAGTGATGTGGTCTCAATGCATATCACGGATGGGTGCGTCATATCAGGTAGGGTGTGTACACTCGCCATAGCCAGAGTATGCTCTGATGGTTGTTAGTGTAAGAGTATTGGATTGGTCATACATGGACCGCTGATGTTGAGAGCTGTAAATCAGGCATAAGGCATTCACAAATGACAACTGTTCACATATCATCCCAGGTATGTGTTGCTGGAAAACATAGGGGCTGTGAGCATTTAAGCTGACATAACTGACACAGTACTACACATTCCACAATGGGTCGTACACTTGTGAGGTGTGGTGCACAGTACATGGCAGGGTGCAGGACAGGTGCACACTGCACAGCAGTACTGTGTACATGGGTGCAGTGGTATCCAATTGAAGGGGCATCACCTACTGAGACAGCACATGCATCACACACATGTATACTGTTGCTAGCATGGATTGGCTATAGCATGCTGCCTGTATATGCTCTTCATGTTGACAGATGGGTAATAGGAGGACTGTGTATACTATCATTGTGCAACCTCACCTGTATGTGTGTGTGTGTGTGTGTGTGTGTGTGTGTGTGTGTGTGTGTGTGTGTGTGTGTGTGTGTGTGTGTGCATGCATGTGGGTCCTGGTGGTTAGTTAGTTAGTTTGTCTGCAGGGTCACTCTGGTGCAGTGGAGGGAGGCGGATGCATGTAGGATGTGTGTGTGCCTGTGTTTGTGTGGGTGGCCATGTATGCACATGTGGGATTGTGCGGTGTTCATACAGCTGTACCTCCCTTTGGGACCATGCAGTACATGGACATGAAACTGCCACGTTACACACCAGGAATACCTGTCATGTGTGTAATCACAGGACAGCTGATAGTATAATATGGTCTGTAGCATGGAACAGGCATCGAGAGGGAAGGTATACACCGGGTACACCCTTAATATCGCATTCAGCAATGAGATCACCTGCAACCCACGTATGCAGCACTACAGATGCATTGGGGAACTACTAGTCAACACCAGGGAGTGTCTCCATGTATTACAGTTGTCACATGATAGGCTGAATGAGCAGCATATCTGACATGTACTGAGCATTACATACACATATCACATCAGTGCGTGATATTATGGATAGAACATAGTAGCCCACACATATAGGGGCCATGCTCATGATGTCTGGACATACAGAGTGTGCATACCAAATAACAGCAGTAAGGCCATGTAAAACCACTACCCACAGGTTAGGCAGGTAATGTAGTAACAGGCCTTGTGGTGTGACCACCTGTGTAGGCCTTTAGAGGACTGATATGTTAAGGAGAGGTATCAATGTGTGTATGTTAACAAATGTGATGCAGGATGGGGTACCATATGGACATATACGTGGGACTGTCTGTAAAGCCATGGACAGGTAGGTATTATGGGTGTGCGTGTGTGTGTGTGTGTATGTGTGTGTTTGTGTGTGTGTGTACTGTTAGGCAATGCTGCACAGGTTTTAAAGCGCATTTATTGTTTTCCAACACAGGTGGCGAGGTGGGCCAGGGTCCCTCCTGCATGAAATCTGATGTTGGTGTCCATACAGACACCGTAGATGATGATAGTACTGTTGAGGCACAGGCGGGGTTTTCAGGGGCCGACACTATGCCAATATTTGACATCCCCCTTTTAGCCGCCATAACCCCGCACACAGTTTCAGTGCCTATACATACACCATCACCAGTGGCTATAGCAGAGAGACAGATGGCATTTGGTGACAGTGCACAGGAAAGTGTAGTAACCATGCCTACTGTGTCCACTCACAGCAGGCATAGCCGGATGTCCGGCAGGACACCATATAGGCGGATGTCACAGGGTGCTCGTGGTAGGGCCGCTGGATGTTATGCTCCTGGCATAGGCGACATAGCTGGTACCAGCAGGCACATGTTTCAGGCTGTAATGGAGGTGCAGACACATATGGAATCTTACACCAGACAGGTTCTGAGGTTGCAGAGGGCTGCTCTCAAATCTGTAAACGACAACCTCTGTGAACTGTCTGGTGCCATCTGTGCTTATACCAAGCTCATGGACAGATGGCATGGTGTGATGATGGCCCTCATCGGCCGTGTTGTGTCCATGCTCCAATGTGTAGTGGGGATGCAGCGTTGGCCGTGTGGATGTGTGCCAGCACCACCAACAGCTGGCGGTCAATGTGGACTTGCTAGGGCACAAAGGGGCTCCTGTAGTGGCAGTAGCAGCCCCAGCAGTGCAGGGGGTGTGCTGTCCACACCACACCACAGCCGGCGATGTGCACATGGTCCTGGCCAGTCCCAGGAGGGGACTGGTACCGGTGGACATTTGTCATCAGCAGATGAGAGTGGCACATCGAGGCCTGTACCTTGACATGCCCATGGAACCCATGGCAGGCACAGTCCATGTGTCCATGGCCAGAGTCAGTGCACTGCACACCCTGCCAGGTATGGTATGCAGCTGTCCATAAACACCTGTGTAGGGCAGCCACATGGCAGAACTGTGTGCATGCATACCCACACACTATACAAACACACCTAGGGCAACCCCATACCTACATACACCACATCACCATGCCCAGCTCACCACAGTACACCTCTCACCCACACACATGGTGTCAAATGTATGGCCCACCCTCGGCCTCTGGCAAACCAACATCACACCCTGTGCATATGATGATACCTGTGTCACATCCCTGTCATCCATACCATCAATGCGGGGACAGGCTGATATGGTTCTGATGCACATGGTGACTGTACTACAGTGTACCACAGTACTGCAGTGTAACATGTTGTAGGGAGTAGAGTGTAATACATATATGGCAAATAGTGTAGCTGTCCAGCAATGATGCCTTATAGCTGTTAGTAACACTAGTTGGTTGTGGTCTCTATAATGTTATCCATTTGTGTTGTAGGTGTACATGTGTCAGCGGAAGGATGCCCTGTGCATATGATGATACCTGTGCCACATCCCTGTCATCCATACCATCAATGCAGGGACAGGCTGATATGGTTCTGATGGACATGATGACTGTACTACAGTGTACCACAGTACTGCAGTGTAACATGTAGTAAGGAGTAAAGTGTAATGCATCAATGGCAGGTAGTGTAGCCATCCAGCAATGATGCATTATAGATGTTAGTAATACTGGTTGATTGCAGTCCCTATAATGTTATCCATTTCTGTTGTAGGTGTACATGTGTCAGCACGAGGATGATCTGCAGTCATATTCCACAATGGGGTATGTCACTGTGGTGACACCATGGCTGTGACATATCCGGGGTACAGTGGAACTCATGTTACAGGTTACTAAAACAGTTATTGCCTGTGCCACATAGACAGGTGACCCGCTGAGGCATGTATACCCTGCAACCTGATGTAGACCCATCCACATATACATACACTGCTTCTTGGCAACACTGGGACAAGACCCCTACCTAGCTATGTAGTGATACTGAAGTGTGTGGCATACACTGCACACACCACACAGCATTTATGGTGCGTCCCAATTTACATGTTACATGTTACATGCAGAGCATCCCCAGACATGTACAGTATGCTAATGGAGGATGTAATGGGTGTATATGGACAATAAGTAGTGTGACATACAATCATATACACATTAACAGACACATGACAGCCAGACACACATCCAAGATACCAGGGTCTATCGCTGCTAACTAAATTGACCTTGTGTCCAATGTGTTACAGGTAGGCTGCACTCAGCACATGCATAACCAGCATGGATTGTGGTATCAGTTACTTGTATGGTTTATGGTGACAGTGGTAACCATAACATGGCACATGGGACATATACCGGGTGTACCTTGGTGTAAAGATAGTGTACACAGCACCCACACCTCCCAGTGGATATTGTACTCCCTGAAACCCATGATGACACTCTGCCATATCCACCATCACACATTGACAGCAACTGCAATACAACCCATAGTATACCCCAACAGTGGTACTACAGGGATATGCATCTAATGCACATGCCACACATGTAGTAGGGTGTCGCATTGTCATGTCTCTTCTATGGGCAGCAACAATACTATCTGTACTACTGTGTGGCAATGGGTATTATAATAGGAGTATGTGGCCTCGGAATGCTGTACCCTACAGATATACGAACATGCACAACTACACACACGTGCCAGAACACAATGGGTATCCCATGCCTATCAACCCATTTGTAAAACACTGTTGTGCTGGTACTGCAGGGCTCGTGTAGCCAGTATGGGTGGGAGCTTCACAGAGTACAAGTAATGTCCCATACAGCAGCAGCCACAGCTGACTATGGCAATAGGTGTTGCATTGGTTGTGAAGGCCCACATGGAATTCCCAAGTACAGGTGTGCTAACACACAGACACTGCTATACTCAGGCATGCACATGTACACATGTGTAAGTACAGGGGTGCATTGCTGCAGGTGGTCATAGCTGTATACCAAGCTATTGTCTAAGGGGAGATGGGTTGTGTAGGGGTTGTGTGTACAGTGGTATTCTGCCACCTGCCAGGTGGCAACGGGCAATCTATCGACAGACACTACTGTTGTGACCCTCAGGGTGAGAATTACATGCATCAGCCAATCCTCTAGGTGCCTCCTGCACATGGCCACTGAGGTGGTCAAGTTGTCATATAGGCAACATGCATTACAACACATGGTTAGTGTATGTGATGGAGACCTGTACCCAAGCATAATCAGTTCACTGTGGTAGTGTAGTGGAGGTACCCATGGCATGTGGTGCATACAGGGTGACATCTCCTATATGTGCCAGTTCTTACACAGCTGGCAGACATGTCAGTGTCAATGAAGCTTAGGTTGCCTGTACATATCCCAGCTGGATACCTGCCATCTGCACATCTGAAAAAGGGACTGACAGTCATCAGCTTGGCAAGTAGCTATGTAGTAGCATGAGTGTGTTGACAGATAGACATCTGACAACAATATGTATGCCATAACTACATGTCGGATGCCCTCACTAACATGTGCTGTACAGACAGAAGTCTACAGTTAAATTCCACATGATGGATCATTACCCAGTAAGAGGTATATACTGTGACACAGCTCACACACCAGGGATACAACAGGGAGGCCTTGGTGTCCAGCTATGCCCACAGGTGTGCTTGTTGTCAGTACTACATTTAGCATTCTGCTATTGCCTGGGTTAGCACTGTCAACAGTAGTGCTGCCATAATACACTACATGCCAGTGTGACAGTACATACCCTGGGCTACTGCACCTGTATGTAACACATTCACATGGATAACAGTGCTGTACAGGCCATATATATGGCTGTGTCCCACACATGACACACACACCCCTTGCTACTGTAATGTCAGCACATAGATGCATATATTGTATATGGCATTACATACACCTATTACAGATGTCATTACCCTGCTTTCTTAACAGACTGGGTGGTATGACCTGGTTACCAGGGCTAAGCCATGCTTAGCAAGTATCAACATTGCTGCAATATAACAGCTGAGCTGATTTGCTCACTAGTAAGCAAAACCTACACTGTGTAGGTGCCATTACATTTACCTATAGCTTAGCACTGCTTAGCTTCAGGCAAACCCACGCAAACGCACTTAAAGCAGCTCAAAACTGCCTTAACCACTCTGTATCCAACAGCCCTTGTTCTGCCCAGTAACAAAATGAACAGCCCTTGCAGGTCTTGAAGCCAGGACTCTGTAGACTGAAGTCACACTTAACCACTATACCATGACAACTGTGAAGAGAGCTGTTGTTTTACCAGTATAGCTGTCAATACACATATTGAGTAGTATTCAATAATTGCCTTTAGTACCTAAATTGTGTAGTCCTTGTTATTAATATGACTGTTGCATCACATATGTTGTTCTATCATAATGTACACATAGCAGATACATACGGTGAGATACATCTGGGAGGGTACACAACCGTGAGGTTTATTCATGACAGGAATATGGTTGTATATATATATATATATATATATATATATATATATATATATATATATATATATATATATATATATATATATATAATAGGTCTATATATGTCTACATGTACATACACATGTATACTCAAACATATGTCTGTATACACATCTGTATAGTGCTATATATATATATATATATATATATATATATATATATATATATATATATATGTACGGCCATGTATACATCTCTTCATATGTACATGCACACAAACACACACACACACACACACACACATATATATATATGTATATGTATATATATATATATATATATATATATATATATATATATATGTATATATATATATATATATATATATATATATATATATATATATATACACACACACACACACACACACACACACACATATATGTAAAGATATATATATATATATATATATATATATATATATATATATATATATATATGTATATGTATATATAGATATATGTGTATATAGCTATATATGTATGCACATCCTATATTATGTTGGTATATATGCCTAGTTATGTTGGTATATTTGTAGATATCTATAACTATATGTGCATAAATATCTATTCTGATATACCTACTACTGTCAATATATATGTAGATATCCATACGTATATGTGCATATGTATCTCTATCTGTATATGTGTAGACATATATTGCTCTGTATATGTATACATCTGGGTGTTTATATGTGTATCTCTCTACATATGCATATCCGTCTATATATGTTATGTATATATATATATATATATATATATATATATATATATATATATATATATATATATATATATATATATATATATATATATATATATATAGACATCTGGATAATTATATATACATATATTTTTATATTTTCACCATATGTCCTGACCATGGAGTGTAGCCCTACCTCAGCCCCTATAGTCCCAAATTTGTAGTGCAAGGGGATGTCAGGTATGTATAGCAGGTATATTTGTACACTATTACTACTGTAATAGGGATTGTCGTCACAGACATGGTGTGTGTGGGAGGTCACATCTGCTTTTAACATGTGTCCTACTGGCTACTGACAGACATCCTAAGGACATCATAATACAGTACCGCTGCCAGCACATAATGCTCCTGTGGACTACAGCAGAGATACTGGCCTATATATGTGGACATTTTGACATACTCTAGACAGTCCAGAGGTATACACAGAACCCCTTAGTGCAAGACATGTGGACCAAACCTGACAATGTGGATGTTAACAGCCATGTAGATGGGTATAACACGTAACAACTTGCATACTTTTGTCCCTATAGGTTATGCATTCACACACCCCTATCTGTCCTATCACATAATAATTGCTGGTACAGAGGTGCCATGGCCACATACTGCCCACTAGATATTGGCATACATCTGTACAGGATCTCACTGCTCTGTCTGACATACATGACTGTTAAGGGTGGCCTGGCTTCAGTACATCTGGCAAGTATCTGGACATGACTTCTCACTGGGTAAGTACACTAAGTTGCTAGGCATGTAACAAAGCATTGTGCAGGCTACAGGCAGACTGGCTCAACACTGGTCTACATTTTCTGTGGGGGACTGCGCATGTACCTGCATATACAGCAGGCTCTACATAATCACAACCAATGTGAACACAGTCATAGCCACATATGGTAAGCTAGCATACAATTACAGTATATGGACTATCTGTTCAACACCATCCTCATATGTGCCACTCACACACTAATCCTACATATACTGGGCCACTACACAGTGCAGTCCAATGCCTGTCTGTGGTGTGGTACATGTGCGTGTATGGCCCTCAAACATGTAAGCCAATAGGCTAACATACAGTGGAGCAGCATGTAACATCAGATAGAACAGGAGCAAGAACAATGACATCTACCACAGTCTGTACACAGGCCAAAGTACATATTAACATTACACAAACTGTTGATAATCACCATAAGTACACAGACCTCAGTACTGTACACACAGCCACAGAATGTCCATGTTATGTCATCAAATATAACCCCTACAATACATAAGATGTGTATCAGTATGATATGACACTGGGGTGTTATCAGATATGATGTCACCAATTATGGTGTACAGCACATATGCACTTCTTACTGCATGACATATGTACAAAAGTTGGCAGAGTTGTGGCTGGAGGCACATACACAGGGCCAATATTGACCTGTTGCTGTGATAACCACATACATTTATTTTTGTAACAGGGTGTGTTGCAACATTTGTCCTATGAGGGATATGAAGTCAGTAACTCTCACGGCTGTCACCATCTACAGACTGCAATCCTCACACTACCTTCTGCAGTTCACCGATAGGTGCTCTGTGGGTAACACATGAAACAAAAGGCACCGCACACTGCCCAGTCTGCAGATGACCCTACAGATGGGTGTTTCCTCATGAACATAGCAATGACATAGCAGGTATTAAAACATGTTGACTAGCCATATCCACAATCACACTGTTAAACCAACATTACTCCAAATGCAGTGTAGCAGCACTTACAGTCTGTAGTCAGGTCAGGCACAACCCCCTCCTGTGTGTTACCCTGTTTCCACAGTGTATGTTGTTAGAGATAAATCCTCAATGCATCTGAGATGCTGTTTGCCAAACAACAGATCAAGTTCCTGCTCACAGTAAATGAAAAGGCCCAACACCAACATGATGTTCCTAGATATTGGAGTGTGTTTCAATGCAGTTGGCTATGGGAATATTACCACAGCTGTTCTACATGCAATCAACTAGAGGAGGGCTGCAGTTCATGCAGAGACCATCAGTTGATCATAAGCATCACCTAAAATACACATGCTGCTGCCTAAGCAAGGCAGGTCTAGGTCTCCACATCCACCATTGAGGGAGTGAGAGAAGCAGACAGAGGCAAAGAAAAGTCAGGGAGGGGTGGGAGAGTAAAACTAGGTATGTTTGTGTCACACACCTACCAGCACATGGTATCAACCCCCTGAAGACTATGTAATGCTATCACATTTCTATGCAGTTATTGGATGTGTCACATAGGTTACCTGTTGAGGAGCCCACAAAACTTATATGTGATGGTGAGTGACATATGCAATAGGGATATGGTAACTATACAGTAGGAGTAGTACACATGCCTGTCTGCATGAACGGGTACCAGTGTCAACACAGTCACGCTCTCACAGGGACAAGCACACACTGACACACTTGGCATGGACAGGCATACAACTCATCACTAGTGAGATTGCCATGACACATTACTGTGCAGGTATCACATACACCACAGGGGTCATACAGAGGTTATATGGGCAAAGGGTATAAGGAGGTGTCTGATATCAGACAGCATGCTTCAGTTCCACTGTAGGTTGTAGTATAGTGTGAATGTGATCATACGCATCATACAACACACACACACACACACACACACACACACACACACACACACACACACACACACACACACACACACACACACACACACACACACGTCATGTCTGGGATTAGAACTCCTACCTAACTAATTTATAACACTACAGCACTTCACAGTTAAAGGCCGCACCACTGAGATTACTATAGGATGCCTTCCCCAAAGGTGTATTTCACAGTGACTGACATCAGCAGGATTGCCAAAGTAGGGCATTTGAATTGTAGTGAGTGTGACTAGCCTAAAATGCATTGCTCCCTACACAGACAGAGAAACACACAGAAAACATCCACAACTGCCATGTGTGGGAATAGACCCCCTACCAGAGTTTTATATCACACTGCAGCTTGAAGCTGTTATAGGTCACATCATGGGGATTACTGGAGTTCCCTTTCCCCAAAGGTGTATTTTACAATGAAACAGTAAATCAGTGCCAGAATACGTTGAAACTCCGTCCAAGCAGTTTATTCACAAGCTCAAGTAGTCGAGGTATCCGTCCACAATACTACTTTCATCTAGGAATTTTGACGGCACTGGCATACCAGCATCGGATATCGCAGTTTAAACATGATGGCGTCAAAGCTTGCTATCCTAGTTTCACGCGCGCAGTCGTGAGCTCCCACCAACCGAGTGAAACTAGGATGTAATAGCAAGCTTTGACGCCATCATGTTTAAACTGCGATATCCGATGCTGGTATGCTGAAGTTACTGCCGAAAAAAATTCCTAGATGAAAGTAGTATTGTGGACGGATACCTCGACTACTTGAGCTTGTGAATAAACTGCTTGGACGGAGTTTCAACGTATTCTGGCACTGATTTACTGTTTTATTAGTTTTTGGAAGTGCTGGTTCCTGTTTTGTGGTATTTTACAATGAATGACATCAGCGGGATTGCCAAAGTAGGGCATTTGATTTGTAGTGAGTGTGGCTAGCCTAAAATGCATTGTTCCCTACGCAGACATAGCAACACACACAAAACATCCACAACTGCCATGTGTGGGAATAGAACCCCTACCAGAGTTCTATATCACACTACAGCATTTAGCTGTTATAGGACACACCATGGGGATTACTGGAGTACTCTTTCCCCAAAGGTGTATTTCACAGTGAATGAAATCAGCAGCCTTGTCAAAGTAGGCCAGTTGAATTGTAGTGAGTGTGGCTGGACTAAAAGCATTGTTCTCTACACAGACACACACACACACACACACACACACACACACACACACACACACACACACACACACACACACACACACACACACTTGCCATGTCTGGGATTAGAACTTCTAACTAGCTAGTTTATCCCACTACAGCAGTACTCAGTTATAGGATGCGCCATGGAGATTACTGGGCTGCAGCTTTCCAAAAGGTGTATTTCACAGTGAATGACATCAGCAGCCTTGCCAACGTACGCCAGTTGAATTGTAGTAGTGTGGCTGGACTAAAAAGCATTCCTCTCTACACAGAGTCACACACACAATTGCCATGTCTGGGATTAGAACTCCTACCAAATTAGTTTATTATACTACAGCAGTTTGCAATTATAGGATGTGCCATGGAAATTACTGGGCTACAGCTTTTCAAAAGGTGTATTTCACAGCGAATGACATCAGCAGCCTTGCCAACATAGACCAGTTGAATTGTAGTGACTGTGGCTGGACTAAAAAGCATTGCTCTCTATACAGACACACACACACACACACACACACACACACACACACACACACACACACACACACACACACACACACACACAGTTGCTATGTCTGGGATTAGAACTCCTATCTAACTAGTTTATCACAATACAACAGTACGCAGTTACAGGATGCGCAATGGAGATTATTGGTCTACAGCTTTCTGAAAGGTGTATTCCACAGTGAATAACAGGTATATTTCACAGTGAATTACATCAGCAGCTTTGCCAATGTAGGCCAGTTGAATTGTAATTTGTGTGGCTGGACTAAAAAGCATTGCTCTCTGCACAGACAGACACACGCACACACACACACACACACACACACACACACACACACACACACACACACACACACACACACACACACACACAGTTGCTATGTCTGGGATTAGAACTCCTATCTAACTAGTTTATCACAATACAACAGTACGCAGTTACAGGATGCACCATGCAGATTATTGGTCTACAGCTTTCTGAAAGGTGTATTCCACAGTGAATAACATCAGCAGCCTTGCCAATGTGGGCCAGTTGAATTGTAGTGAGTGTGACTGGACTAAAAATCATTGTTCTCTACACACACACACACACACACACACACACACACACACACACACACACACACACACACACACACACACACTTGCCATGTCTGGGATGAGAACTCCTACTGAACTAATGTATCACACAACAGCAATAGGGTCACACCACAGAGATTACTGTGCTACACTTTTCCCAAGGGTGTATTTCAAAGTTGATGACCTCAGCAGGCTTATCATAGTAGGGCTATGGGGAGGGCAGTGTGTGTGCATGGGCCATAACCCATTCATCTAGTAGTTGACACACCACACACGGGCACATGCAGAGTTATATTCTACAGGTATGTATATACAGCTGCTAGATGACTACTTCCTTGTATAGTCATGTTGCACAGCTAGCACTTGCACCACATAGTCTGTAATTCTGATGCCCAATGTCTACAGTGAGTGACATTTACACCTCATGTGGATGTAGCCATTTGGCTGTGTGCTGGGTGGGGCAGTCCATATAATGGATGGCTCTTTGTCACAATCACTCTCTTTTACACATCTATGTACATCTACTTTTGGATTATTATAGTGTGTTGTCCTTGGATATGTGTCTGTATTCCTATCTACTGTGTGTGCAAGACATGACTGGTGCATACTAAGGAGTGTATGCACTAACATCTGCAAATGCCAGATATGTATGGTCCACTGTTGTTTGCAGACATGGGCTTCATTTAAGTATGTGGCCATGCCCAGTATGACCTTTCAATATGTTGTTGTCTGACATTGCCTTCATTTCTCTAAGTGTGTGAGCATGCCCAGTATGGCTTTCTGTATTGAATGTGTAGATGGATTGCAGGTAGTTTGTACTCCAGTGCAGACCTTTGTGTTGTATACCTACAGGTAGCAAACTATTTCTGCAGGGTATCCCTTGATCATTTGGAATATGGGGACACACTGTGCAGGGGATGTTGTGTACTGTAGGTGATTGTGTCTGTGCTGCTTCAGCTGCATGGTACTGCTGTTAGCAGAGATATTCAGACATGTGTACTGTTAAGCACTGTGCTGTTACTGTCCTCATATACTGTCAGGTGGACATTCTTGCTCACAGTGATGTCTTGGGGGACAAGGGTGACTGCAGCTGTGTCCAGTATTGTGGGCAGACACCTATGCATTCATGGTAAGGTATGCCATTCTGGAAAGGGAGCTGCAGACACATGCTGCTGGGTCTGTGTAGCCAGTTCAGCACCTTGGTAAAATGCTGGTGGAGGATCCCACATTTGTACACTCATTGACATGACAGTATGGCCTTATCTTGCTGTGGCAATGCCTCACAGCTGTACTGATTCACACAGGTTACCCAGAGGCAAGGGCCATGGGTCAGGACATTACCCCTATGTGGTGTATGGGCAAGTGTGTAGCCACCCATTTATGTGTTTGCAGCCAGGGATAGTGTGTGCACACAGCTTGGTGTCAAACCCTACACGTTCCATGCTGCCCATGCTCCCACCCACTCTGTTATTCTAACCATTTCCATACATTATGCATGCATTCTCTGATACTTTCAATAAGGGTATCACCCCATCACAGGTGTGTGTTAGTGTTGGTCCACAGTGCATGCAGTGGGACATGGTGGACATGTTACTGTGGTTTGTCCTCATGGGCTTGCATATGGCTCATGTGGAGTGTGTTATGTTGTTATTTGGGTGTCCATGACATAATATGCATTGGCAGTACGTATGAGACACAGGCCTTTGGCAGGGGCCTGTGGGCCATTAGGTGTTGCTGTGGGTCAGATGTGGCAGGCTGTTGCATTCTGTCAGTCCTACAGTTTCAGAATACCATACAATATATACCCCTGGGGTGACAGGGTAGGTATGATAGGTGTTCATGCCAATACCTTCTATCAGTCTTGATCAGGTGGTGTGGATGCTGGCAGGGAGCTACGTACATATATGGGCACACCTGCATGGGACACCTAGATTGCATATTGCATTCTTCCACTATTGCCATATACAGGTGAGATCATATTGTACCCATTCCTCACAGCAGGGATATGACCAGAAAGGTACGTCTGGGTGGTGTTTGTGTGAGCGGGGTGCATGTGTGCTATGGACACTACTTGCATCTGACACACAGATATGCATGGGGCATTCCAGTTATGCTGGCATGTGCAGGTACATCAGCTGTTTCCCAAAATCAGTCCTACTTCCTTTGTGATCTGCAAGTGTTTGGGCAGACGTCGCTGGTATCCCCTACTACACGACCAGTTAATCTGATGCATACCTGTATGTATAATTCCAAGGGTGTCTCCATTTCACAGTGACACAATATATACTGTATGGCTGGGGTACTTTCCCCAGTGTACTGCTTGTATATCTAGCCTAACAGCCATGCCATGTCAGTTTTTCAGATGGTGACACATATTACCATCATACATTTACAATGGCTTGCTGCTAGCATGTGTTATACTGGTGGGTATTGTCTTTGGTACTGCAGTTGTGAGGGCTTGTCCCTGTCATCAGCAGTAGTGGGCAATGGCCACCAGGTCTTACCTCAACATGCATACACACTGACCACTTTCACACAATACAAAACACACATCAACCTAACACACACAGACCTGCATACTGTGCAAATGCTGCAACCTATCCTGCTACTTTGGCCACCTCTGGGCATCTGTGCTCCACTGGTATTATACCTACTCATACATGTTACTATATTTCTTCACAGGATTGGAGAGGCACACCCGACTCTTACTATATTTCTATGCTGGCTTGGGGGAAGGGGCACACCTGACTGTTTCTACATGTCTACATAGGAGGGGGGGAGCACACCTGACTATTACTACATTTCTTCACAGGATTGGTGGCACACCTGACTGTTTCTACAGTTCTAAACAGGATTGGGGAGGCACACTGACTGTTACTAAATTCCTACATTGGATTGGGGAAGGGGCACACCTAACTGTTTCTACATGTCTACATAGCAGTGGGGGGCACACCTGACTGTTTCTACATTTCTACACAGGACTGGGGGGCACACCTGACTGTTAATACATTTCTACACAGGATTAGAGGGCACACCTGACTGTTTTTACATTTCTATGTAGGATGGGGGGGCACACCTGACACTTGCACACATTTGCTATGACTGTACTGGTATGTCAGGTGCACCATTTCATTCTGTATTCTAACCTATCATGCTGACTGGAGGCATATCAGTGTACTACAGGTCTTTGCTTTGATTGACCTACATATTACTTTCTGACTTCCTACCCTTCAGAACTAACATCACACTGCCTGACCTGCTGTAGTCAGCCTGTGTAGGCCTGGGGGGTGGGGGGGGGTTACCCATTGGCATAATTCAGAGACCATAGCACAGCCTTTGTTTTTGTTTGTCTACACCTGTCCTGCTAGCTGGGGCTGTTGGCGGGTATGTGAACCTCCATGACTGGCATGTGTGAGTCATATGGACACACATGTTGCCCAGCACATTTCCTGCAGTGGGTTTTACCACCCTGTGTAGTACAGGCTACTCTGGTGACACCAGTATTTGTTACAGATCTCAGGGTGCCACTATAGGTGTCGACTATCGGCTGGCTTACCATTCAGCCCCTTGCATGTTTACATCCATTCCATAGATACAGGTAACAAAACATTCTACTCCATTCAACAATTGGTACATTGAGTGACTTACCTTGTGGGTGTCCTATTATTGAAGGTGGTGCTGCAGGGCTGTCTATGTTGGATGCACATAGTACACTCCCTACACAAGGTTGAACACAGGTAGTGTCATATTTGGCATCCCTTTTACTGTATGTGAGAGTCAGAGAGAGATGTAATTCCCCAGGCCCTTCCTGTGTCAGTGTATGTGCTATGCATTGCCTCTTTGCCAAGGCCAGGGTATACTGGGCATACCACCTTCTGCCTACTGGGGCAAGCTCAGGTTGTTCCTCCTCCGAGTCACTCTGTGCCTGTGCAGGCCTTGGCAAAGGTGGGGGGCTGTGTGGACCTGCCTCATGTTGCTCCTGCTGCAGCTGTTTCTGCAGGATCATATTGTGTAGCATGGCACATATGATGACAATTTGGGTACATGCAGCTGGTGAGTACTGCAAGGCTCCATCAGATGTGTCCAGGCACTGGAACCATGACTTGAGCATCTGGTCTGTGCATGTGCTTCATTATGGAGCTCTTGTTCAGTGTGTGTGCATTTGTGATGGGTGTCATCAGCCATGGCTCCAGTGCGTATCCAACATCCCCCATTAGGTGACCATAAGGAATGTCCTCAATGGCAAATCTGTGGTACAGCTGCATCAGATGCCAGATGTAGGAATTGTGATAGCTTCCAGGGCATCCAGCACACACATTCATTATTATGACCTGGGCATCACATACAACCTGGCAGTTGATGGAGGGGAAGCCCTTGCGGTTAATGTAGACCCTACCCTGCTCACTGGCTGGTGCTTTGATGCATATGTGCATGTAGTCTATAGTATCCACTACCTCAGGGTATTCTGCTATTTGGTGGAACAGTTACATACTGCTGGCCAACACCTCACAGATATTGGGTAAATATACGTGCTCACCCGCATGTGCTGACATGGCATCCAGGAACTGGTGGAGTACCCTGGATGCTGATACCTATGAGATCCCCATCATATCTGCAGTTGACCTATGGAAGGTACCTGTAGCTAGTATTCT
>NC_056729.1:620284758-620297258 GCF_019279795.1 Protopterus annectens | reverse complement strand
CCACCGCCAAGAAAGCTGATGATCAAATCATCCCAGAAAACAATCCTGCCTTTGACTCCAACCTAAAATTCTCCCCCATACCCACAGCCACAATAAAAAAAAAATTACTTAAGCTAAAACCCTGTACTCTGGCCCCTGACAATCTCCCGCCACACTTCTTGCAGCTATCTGCAAACTTTATACCTTATCCCATCAGTATACTCCTTAACAGATCAATTAAAGAATCCCTAGTCCCAGACATCCGGAAAAAACATTCATTCTCCTCTTACACAAAGGTGGCACCAACATTTTGGTCCATAGCAATTCTCTCACCCCTCTCTAAAATACTGGAGAAATGCATCCATGTCCAACTCCTCAACCATCTGCTTGAAAACCAAATTCTATCACCCACTCAGCATTGTTTCAGACAAGGACAAAGAACAACTACTGCCCTCTTCTTCTTTCTTGATACAGTTAACCAGGCACAAGATTCTGGAAAAATAATCATTTCTCTTTTCCTAGACCTCTCCAAAGCTTTTGATACCATTTCCCACACCATCCTCCTCTCTAAACTATCCACCCTTCACATTTCCCCACCTACCCTACAATGGTTCAATAGCTATCTCTCCAATAGGCAGCAATCCACCAAATGACAACAATCTTACTCTCCCTTCCTCAATGCTTCCACAGGGGTACCCCAAGGCTCCATACTTGGTACTCTGTTATTTAGCATCTTTATTAACAATTTTCACATCACTTTCCCACAATCCTCAGTAATACAGTATGCTGATGACTCTACAATAATATGCACTACAAATGCCAGCTCTGAGCTCCAGCAAATCACACAGAATGCCTTCACTTCTACTGAATCTTGAATGCCTAAAAATCATTTTGCCCTAAATCGGAAAAAAAAAACCTAAACTAGTACTTTTTACCCAAGAAAACCACTCCCCATGATACAATATCTTCACTATACAATCCAAGACAATACCACTATAGAAGTTGTCCTGCAGACTAAACTACTAGGCATTATTACAGATGAAAACCTTAACTTTGACCTTCACATAATCAGTAACATCAAAAAATACACCAAAAGCTAGGTGTGCTCTACAGGCACCAACACTTTCTTAGCCTCCCTAATAGACAAACCCTTGCAACCACCTTTTTATTACCCTCTCTTCTTTATGGCACCCCTCTTCTCACTAATGTCCAAAATTCTGCAAAATTCAAACTTTATATGTTTTACAACTCAATAGCCAAATTTGCCACCAAGGCCAAATTCTCGTCATATCACTATGACTCACTGAAACAATTACGCTGATTGGAGCTCCCCCACCATCTCTCTTTCACCCAGCTAACTACAACACACAAAATAATCTACAGACCCACAGAATGTCCTGCTCTCTTGAAACAACTTGCCAAATACCAACTCAGCAGGCAACTAAGATCTGAAAATCATCTTCTAAATGTAGAAATGCCCACCTTACCTGCTGGTCAACTTCTGTACTCCTTCACTGTCACCAGACTATGGAACTCACTTCCACCTTCTATAAGATACACAGGCAGCACCATCACCAAACACTAAAAAATCATCTCAACTCTTCCTGGCTATGTACCTGCTCTACAACCTAAACTCATCCTTCTCTTTATATGATAACTAAACTCCTATGCTTTTTGCTACTGTTGACTGATGATGTTTTCTCCATAGTTATTATTTTTCATTACTTGTTGATACTGGTATGATAATGCTGATTTATATATCTCTGTTTATACCTCTCTGAATTAATCTGGCAACCAACTAAATTCCCACATTTATGTATATACATATATATTCTGTATATCTTACTGTAATCACTATGTGTAACACTGTATCTACTCCTGTACAAATTAATGTTTAATATTTTCTGTATCTATGTTCTTGTCAGAGCTTTTCTCCCTAGGCCTCCACTGAAAATAGGCTCTTTTAGGCTCAGTGAACTTTCCCAGTAAACAAATGCCACAAATAAATAAATAAATAACTATTACATATAATTAAACTATGTCAACATACCATTGACTAATACCTAGAATAGCTGTTAAACATCATATTAGTTCTTCAGATAAGATAGGAATTTGTTTTTCAGTCATAGAAACATACTTAATAGCATCAAACAGTTGCTTTATGATTGAAGTCTTCATATACAACTAAACATAAATAGTTGCATAGGATAATTTGGAAAAATTCAATCAATAGATTCCTTACAAAAAAGAAAAGCAGTTTTGGTTACTATGTTTTTATATAATTTATTATGTTACCCTACTGGTGGGTGACAATTTAACTCTCAAGCTTCAGTTTCTCCAGGTTCAACTTGCTGAAGGTACCCCTTTGGAAACCACTGATGGCAAGTTCTGCCAATAGTAATATCCTTTCTGCAAGAACTGTCCCCTTCCTGAAGTTGGTGTCCCAGTGGAGTAGGTATATAGAAGTTTGGTGGGGTGAGTGGCTTACATCCCACATCAGCCAGCATGTGTTTGGGGGGGGGGGGGTCTGGCTCAAAAGCACTTAAAATGTGTTATTCAACCATTTCTTATGGTGAATACCATTCAGCAGTTCTGATTCTTAGTCAATTCTGTTTAGTCTACTCATAGTTGAACTGATTTACTATGATTGTAAACCTAGAGAATGTATCAATATCAGTAACATATTGAAACTATTACAAATTTTATTCATACTTTTCCCATTGTCAAAAATAGAGCTTTTTGATTTTCTCAATTTCTCCACTCCTATTTTTATATAAGGATCTCTTGTTACAAAGTGGTAAACTTAAATGAGAAATATTATCATTCTGGCATAATTGCATTAAATGATTCAACTTATTAATTACTGATATTATAATGTGTATATATGGGATTCACTTTAGAAGATCAAATTCCCAAAATCTCGAACCTCATATGGTCGAGACCAAAAGATCGAGTTTTGGAAACTCGAACTTCTAAAATGAAACCCCAAAAAAAAAAAGTCAAACATCGCTTTTGCAGGGGGGCTTTGCCCCCCTGCACCCCACATGTGGGGGGCTGTGCCCCCACACCCCCCTACTTAAATATACCAACTCCAGGATCGCGCTACAGTGGGGAAAAGGGAAATCTCCCATATTGCGCTGTATGCGGAAGCACAAAACGGGAGATTTCCCACCTCCTGTCAACACCACAAAAAAGATAAAAACATTACGTACATACAGAGCGTACAAGACGCCTTGCCTCTGTGTGCATGTAACGTTTTAAGGTAAGTAAAGTGTCATTTTTTACAACTTTACATATTCAATTTACTGAAATGTTGATCATATGGTCTCGACCATATGACATTCGAGATTTCAGTAATTCGATTATGTAAAGTGCTTCCGTATATATGATAGTTGGCACTTCAAAGTACTGACTAATTTATATAATAGGAGATGCAGATAATGATTGATTTAGAAAAAAATATCGTTCCTTAATAGAATGTTTTGAAATATGACATCACATTTGTTTTACAATTAATAGATCGCACTTAGCTAAATCATATACCACAATGAATATAGAAAAAAACTAAAATGCATGGCTTGTATCGGATATTCTTGCATCAAATTCATTTTCCTAAGTTTTCAAATAGCTATATTTAAATATTCATATCAGTTTTCAAATACAGACATAGGTAGCAAAGTAAGTCTACCATCTCAGAAATTGTTTTGGAAAATATTTACGTGGAAGTTTTTGCAAAAACTTTAATAGCACCACATAGAGTAAAAGCCATATTAAAAAAAAAGAAAATCAATACTGTAAGATGTATAAATCTTTAGCAAAATCTGATTGGCAACACATTTTTCTGAATGATAAATTCTGACAAAAATTTGATTTAAAATTCAGTTATTTACACAGGCATGCTAGTCAAAGCAATTTAAAATATCTAAGCATGAAATATTAGTTTATGCCTCAATATTCAAGATTCTTTGCTCTGGTGTATATTATCTATAGACAGGAAAACTGTAGCAAAGATTAAAAAAGATACTCCTCCAAGAAAGGTTTCTGAATATAGTCACTGATTTTTGACAAACGTAAAGGAATACATTTAGGATAGGAACTGTGAGAGTAAAAGAACAGGTTAAAATGGATTTCAGTGGATTTTTTCTGAAAATGTAAAATAAATTTTCTGCATTTCAGTGTGTAGAGTGCACTCAGCTTACTAACTTGGCAAAAACATATAGCTTGGCATTCATTGTTAATAAGAATCCAAAGTTAAATATGTTATCTCTTATAAACTATGCAGCTTGTGAAATGTATTATCTACAAGCAGGTCAAGACGAACTCTTGTATGCAGCTGTGTCTCATCAATATGATACGCAAGCTAGGCCAAGGACAAAAGGAGTTATTCTTCAGGAACAGAATGTTTAAGATATGGAAAACAAACTGTCAGCAATTCAGCTTGAAAGGAAAGACTTATTATTCTGTCAAATTCTCAAAACTGCTGATGCAGGCAGAAAAGACACTATTAAGATTGGGACTTTTTCTTTTGTATCAGAGACTTTGATTATTCTAAGCTGAAATACATTTTGATGTGTATACCTTTCATTGTTAAGCTAGATGTAAACCTTGTGTGCAGTAAATGAATGTCGGAACAGCAGAACTGTCTCAGTATCTTCACTGAGTAAAGGTACAGACTACCTGAATAGAGTAGTACCACTTTAACAGTGGTGAGACTAGTCCAGTCCTAACAATCGGGGGGGGTGACCTGAAGAGGTGCCTCTCACAGTGCAACATTCCAGCACAGATCGTTTTAGAATTGATTCTTCTTTTCCTAAACTTTGCCCATTGACTGGAGTACAAACACTGCAGCACAGTACAGGGTAGTACGGTAATTGTTTTTCAGACAGTTCATGATTCATGAGGTGTGAAAATACTACTGTCTAAATTTTCATATTACCAGCATCTAGTGAAAGACAGCAGAGCATTTTCCCACAACTGATCTTCGTGTCAAGACTGGCCACCTTGTCCTGAACATTTGTGGTAAATATTTTCTTCTGTTTTTCTATTAACAATGAATGCAATTCATGGAAATGCCAAGAAGTGCACTCAGTCTTTTACTTTTGATGTGTCTGAACCATATATAAGTGTGTGGAATTATTTAAATATATGGCATTATCAGCATGTTAGCACCTGTAAGTCTTTACTACACAAGGCAAACGTGCCACATAATGTATAAAAATATACTATTTGCAATTATTTAAATGATGCTTTTTGCATGCCTTGCTATAAACATATTGTACAAAACCTGGAAAACAACCAGGATAAAGTAATGCTTGAAGCACAGATAATGATTCCTGCTTCTATATATCCTGTTGCAAAAGATTTGTTAGAGGGTAATGCAGATGTCAAATTTTGTACTTTACAGTCTGATTTGCAGGAGTTTAAGGATTGTATTGCTAAAGTTAGCAACCAGCAGGATCTTGACCTCATGGGTCATTTTCAGACTTACTGTGATAAATGGAATGTGTCTGGTAAACTGCATGTTGACACCGCTGAATGTACAAAAGAATTTTCTCAGTTTTTGAAAGTCTGACAGACTGACATTAAGACTTTTACACAAACTGTTATTGAACATGGATTTTAGTGGATTTTTTTTCAGAAAATGTAAAATAAATGTTCTGCATTACAGTGTTTAGAGTGCACTCAGCTTACTAACTTGGCAAAAGCATATAGCTTGGCATTCATTGTTAATAAGAATCAGAAGTAAAATATTGTATCTCTTATTAACTATCCAGCTTGTGAAATTTATTATCTACAAGCAGGTCAAGATGAACTCTTGTATGCAGCTGTGTCTCATCAATATGATAAGCAAGATAGGCCAAGGATGAAAGGAGTTATTTTTCAGGAACAGAATGTTTAAGATATGGAAAACAAGCTGTCAGCAGACCAGCTTGAAAGGAAATACTTATTATTCTGGCAAATTCTTAAAACTGCTGATGCAGGCAGAAAAATCCCTATAAAGATTGGGACTTTTTCTTTTGTATCAGAGACTTAGGTTCATAGGTTCATAGGTAGGTACTAGGCTATTGGACCAAGGGGCTAAGTAAGCCTAGCCAACATGGTTCACTGGCTTACACCACCCAAGAAAGTTAATTTCCTGTGCCCCTGTTGAGCAGAGCCACAGAAGTGATCCCCGGGGTGTATTTCCTATTTCCCATCCACTCATCAAGATTTTTCTTGAAGAGTGCTAATGAGGAACTTTGCTTGACTTAGATAGGTAGCTTGTTCCAGAGTATAGGAAGTCTCTGTTACAGGAATCTATCCCTCCAGCATGTCCTGTTTATTGTGGTGACAAGGTTTAGGTCCCTAGAGCATAAAGCTCAGAGAGATTGGGATTTCTTTAGGTGTAGCATGTCCAACAGCTCAGGGTTTAACATAGCTTTATATGTTAGGCAAAGATCTCCTCATTGTAGGCGATATGCTACAGAGTAAATCTGGTGTTTTTTGAGACAGCCAGTGTAGGGCATGTGTTTGAGGCTGGTAATCCTCTTTGTGAGGTACTTTTGTGGCCTTTTCTGCTGCTGCATGCTGCAGATGTCTTGTGAGGTACATTCCAAAAGGGGCATTGTACTCTATAATGGGTCTAATGAGTGCCGAGTAGAGGGGAACAATGACCTCTTTTTTCCTGGATGAGAACCCTTTTGTGATGAGGTGTTCCACATAGAAGGATTTCCTGACTACTGTGGAGATGTGGTTATGAAAGGAAAGACTACTGCCCACCTGGATCCCAAGGTCTCTTTTCACACATTCAGCATTAAGTAGACTGCCATTTATGTGGTAGTTCATGGGTACAGAGTTTTTACCAAAGGGGATGACAATGCACTTTTTGGCATTAAGCTTGAGGCCATGCCTCTGACACCAGGCATCTGTTTCAGTGAGGCCCTTCTGTAGGATGTCCACATCATTTGGGGACTTGACTATCGTTCCTAGCTTGCAGTCATCTGTGAACGTCATTAGCCAGAGGCCTTCTGTGTTAGCCTGTACTTTAGAAAAGTAGATACCAAACAGGAGAGGTCCCAGGACTGAACCTTGTGGTACTCCACTTGTCACTGGTTTGAAGTTATATTTGGAGTCTGCAACTTTTACAGTGTGGGTTCTGTCAGTGAGCCAGTTGGCAACCCATCTTGTGATGTAGGGATTTATACATAGTTTAGTGAGTTCAGCTGTAATTCCTGAATGGGGGATGGTGTCAAAAGCCTTGGCAAGGTCAAGATAGGCTGTGTGAACCACCTTACCCTCGTCTATGGCTTTGGTGACTGCCTCAAAGAAGTCGATCATGTTCAGAATGCATGATCTGCCTTTCAGAAACCCGAACTGGGTTTTGATTATTCTAAGCTGAAGTACAGTGATGTATATACCTTTAATTGTTAAGCTAGATATAAACCTCGTGTGCAGTAAATGAATGTCATAACAGCAAAAAAAAAAACCCCAAAAAAACAAAAAAACAAACAAACAAAAAACTGTTAAAGTGGTACTACACTATTCACGTAGTCTGTACCTTTACTCAAGAAAGACACTGAGACAGTTCTGCTGTTATGACATTCATTGTGCTTTTACAGGATTGGCCTCAGGGCTCTGATTCTAGAATGGAAAAGACTTTATGCCCCATTACATTTTTCAGTAGGAAGATGACACATGTTGAGAGGGGATATCACCCATGTATTCAGCAACTTTTCGCCATTTACTGGGGTTTAAAATAAACTGAATGCCTAACAGCTTTTTCATAAAGACATTATAGTACAGACAGTGCATTATGCAATACAGGCTTTGGTAAATGAGACTCAGCTAAAGAAACTGATCAATGATGTCAGTCAAGCAGTGTTTGCAAAATGGTTGGCATTATCTAGTGTCAAGCAAGTTACAATAAAGGCAGGAGATAAGTATTACTTATCTAACTTCATGGGATATGAAGGAAAATGACACAAATGCATTAGGCACATTTCAAATCCAGAAAAGCCCATTCTGTCTCCTGATTTTCATGAAGACAGTCCATCTGTCTTTGTTGATGGTGCTCGGTTTTGGAACAATGGACAATATCAGACTGGATTTGCAGTAGTACCCAAAAACCTGTCTATGGGACAGCCAACTCTGATTCAGTTACCGGGACATATGTCTGCTCAGTGAGCAGAACTGGAAGCAGTTCTTTATGTGTTGCAGCATTTTCCACCTGTCAATATTTTTTCTGACAGTGTACACTAAGTTAATTCTCTATGGCTGCATATGTCTACATGGGCAAGGAGAGGGTTTGTTGATAACATGGGCAAACCATGTAAGCATGCTTCTGTGTTACAGACTATTTGGAATTTGGTTCATAGTCAGTCCCTTGTGGGTTGCTACAGATTCTTAAAGGTAAAAGTTCATCAGAAAGCTACAAATGAAAATTTTCAGTTAAATAACTATGCTGATCAGATGGCAAAAAAGGCAGCAAAGGAAGGAATGCAATTGTATCATACAGAACACCTTTCTATTGTACTAGATAAAAACACTGCAGTACATGCCATACAGACATTTGCAGTTCAAAATTTGCAACATGATTTGCTGCAGATCCAAACTAAGTTTGGACTGCATGAAGAGTTAGAAAAATGTACTCTTGTAGGAGAAAGTCCAGGGCAATATTATGCAAAATGTTTTAAGACAGTTCTAGTCTTCCTTATATACCATACCAACAGGCACGACAGTTAGTGAAATGTAATCATCAGGTATTGGGACATTTGGGTACACAAAAGTTATGGTCCATTGTAAATAACAAGTACTGGCATCCAAAGCTAAAGAAAATCTGCGATTTAGTGCATGCTGAATGCTTAATATGTTTGCAGGTTAATGCTCACTTAAAAAAAAACACAGTTACTAAGGGTAGCTTCAGTGGATGGACTTTGGTATGCCATCCAAATTGACTTTGCAAGGTTATATTATTGTACATAATGAAGCTTCTGTTTGTTGCTGTACTGACTATACTCATTGGAGCCCTTGGGGTAGGGTGTCAAACAGGAGAAATGCAAGTTTGGAAAATAAACAATGACAATAATACTCTAAAGCTAGGTTAGTGTGAATGCTCAAAGATAAATCTTTTTTGTGGGCAAAGACAGCAGGACAACTTCTCTTGTTCATCTAATGCTAATTGTACCTTTGGGCATTTAATAGTTCCCAGTAACGTTATATTTTGTTCCGCAGTTATGGGTCATTATTGCATTTGAACAAATAGTCCTAAGGTAACCCATGAATTTGATTCCAAAGTTTCTATTAAATGTTGTCAAGTCCCTATATTTTATTTGGGAAAAGGAGAAAATTCAAAGAAATATCCACTATCAACACAACGTTTAGTTTTCACTTATGTGAAAATAATCTGGTAATCATACCATATAGGGGATTAGTATTCCTCCCAATAATGCAAAAGAACAACTAAATTTTGCTACTGGAGTTTCTGTAATATGTACTAATACCACAATCATTACAGGCAGCATACATTGGGCATATGTTTTATCAATATTAACATGTAAACCTACCTCTATTCATACAGACCATTTCATTAAAATCCCTTCTACCTGTAAAATGGTAGGCAGTATCAAAAGGCTGTAGTACATTTTAAAATCACATTCCCAGACACAGGCAGGTGCCGATAGAAAAGGGTATGTAAAGTATGATACTCTGCTAAGAAGCTTGGTACAGGCATGGGAGCTATTAATGCAGCTGATGTTTAAATTCTTACTAATCATTTAAAAGTAGTAGGAGAAGATATCTCTCAGATTGTGAATTTACAAGCATTTTGGAATCCATAAATATGGAAGACACACCTGCACAACATAAATTATCAGCAGCAATTTTAGACAATTATGATGCTAAGCAGCTACATCAGTTGAAATTTGATGGTAACATGACAATTTTCGTAAACTGGACAAAATGCACTATGCAATCTTTGTATGTGGAAATTCAGAAAAATAGAGTGCAAATTGAACTTATGTTACAAAATGAAAATGTTTGGTGACAATTGTTTAACAAATGGATACTTGATACAGAGTGGATTAAGCTATTTACTGAAGTAACATACTGTATTCCACAATATTGTACAGGAAAGTTTATCCATTATAATGTTACTGATACCACTATTATGTGTCAATTTATTGTGTTACCTTTGATATTTCTCATACCAGAAGGGTATGAGTATTGGTTGCCACAATTTGAAGGTAATTATATAGATATGAGAGGAAAAACCACATAAAATTGAGCATTGTACACAGACCCAAAATGGACTAATTTGTGGACAGCATTCGCCTGTCTATGAACCATGCTTATTGCAGCATTCTGTTAATTTGGGAAAATGGAATATTATGCCTTCTTCTTTTCAAATGTTTATAGAAGTGGATCCTCAATATATTTGTCTGGTTACAGATCAAGATATAGGTCATACTTTAAAATTACCTTTTGTAGGATGTTTATCACATATTGATTTCCTTACCTGAAATAACAAGATCTATGTGTTGATTGAACCCATAAAAGTAAATATTTCCAAAAACTGGAATTATGACTTAATACAGCTTCCCAATATAGCTGTATCCTTGGACAATTTAAAAAAAAAACATAATGAACAACACTAAAATTCTCAGAGAGTATTTGGAAAAAAAGAAATACAAGTATTCTGTATTATGAGGCATTAAGCATCATTGCAATAGATAAACTACATACTTTGACTGAAAAGACCAAAAAAGACACTGCTCACAATTGGTGGGATATCTTTACTGATTGGTCAAAATCAGGGAAAAAACTGTTAAATTGGTTGATACATCCTGTATTAGTAGTGTTAGGCATTATAGTCATACTAACTATCTGGAATTGCTACCTAAGTTGTCATTTGTGAAAAACTTAGAGTTCAGCAAATCATGATGGTTAACCTGAATAAACTGGAGAAAGTTTCAATATGTACAATTAAAGAAAAAAATTAATGAAACGTCATTTTCCATTTTTTAAATAAAAAGTGGGAATTGTGAGAGTAAATGGACAGGTTAAAATGGATTTTGGTGGATTTTTTCTGAAAATGTAAAATAAATGTTCTACATTTCAGTATGTAGAGTGCACTCAGCTTGCTAACTTGGCAAAAACATATAGCTTGGCATTCACTGTTAATAAGAATCAGAAGTAAAATATTTTATATCTTATAAACTATGCAACTTGTGAAATATATTATCTACAAGCAGGTCAAGATAAACTCTTGTATGCAGCTGTGTCTCGTCAATATGATATGCCAGATAGGCCAAGGATGAAAGGAGTTATTCTTCAGGAACATAATGTTTAAGATATGGAAAACAAACTGTCAGCAGATGAGCTTGAAAGGAAAGACTTATTATTCTGTCAAATTCTCAAAACTGCTGATGCAGGCAGAAAAGACTCTATAAAGATTGGAACGTTTTCTTTTTTATGAGAGACTTTGATTATTCTAAGCTTTAGTAGGGTGTTGTATATACCTTTCATTGTTAAGCTAGATGTAAACCTCATGTTCAGTAAATGAATGTCATAACAGCATAGCTGTCCCAGTGTCTTCATTGAGTAAAGGTACAGACTACCTGAATAGTGTAGTACCACTTTAACAGGAACAAGTAAATGAAATACACACTATAAATTTTGGACACAATTATCTGTTCTTCTTGATAAATATTAAGAAAATGCATTTTAATAATTAAACATCTCTGTTGAATTTTTATGTTTAATTTTTTAACTGGGTTTATATTTTGTATGTGAATACAACATCATAAAACTAGTTAAATAATTGTAGTTTTAGATATGTATTAGGTTCTACGTACATTGTATGTTATTATTTTGTTAAACATATATCCATTTCAAATTATGTTCATTATTTGAAACTTCAATAAAAAAATGCCAAGAATAGCAGTACTCTTTATGGTTCAGTATGCGTTTGCTGATCCATCTCACTGTCTCTTTCTCTTTTCTGTTTTACATCTATCTCCGAATCCCACTTAATGAAAAAGACGTTCTTGTACAAAACAAGCAATAAATGATTAAAGGATTAAAAGGGCAAGATGGTGAGCAATATTAGCATAGCCAGATTGTTTTGCTTAGTTTGACTTAGGTTCTGACTTTTTTTGTTTAATTTAATGGTTTACTATCAAATGACTGAAAATCAAAAGACTGAATCCCCAAAAGACTGAAAATTCAAAATATTGAATGATGGAATTTGCCCCTTCTCCACTGTTGTACAATCCTGTATATATATTTAGCAGGTGGTGCCCCCCACATGATAGGAGCAAGGGGGCTTGCCCCTTGCATTAAAAATGTATTCAATATTTTGAATTTTCAGTCTTTTTTGGGATTCAGTCTTTTGATTTTCAGTCATGTGATAGTAAACCAATTTAACTAACTTGACTGCCTTTCTTTTGTCTTGTATTTTTGGGCCAATATGTGCTGTCAAGTGATCACTTAATTAGCTGCTTTTAATTTTTGCAATACTATTCATGTATTACCTTTATAACCTA